>NC_057947.1:12361070-12661070 GCF_018555375.3 Anguilla rostrata
TCTCCACTTCACCTCTCTGTCTCTGTCTGTCTCTCTCTCTTTCTCTTTCTCTTTCTCTTTCTCCCTCCCTCACTCTCTCCACATCTTGTGAACTGTAGACACATAGCCTTCCCTCCTTTGGCCTTTCTCAATCGCTGAGTCTGTACTTGAGATACGCAATGAGTGTGCAGCTCACGATTTAGGATGATAGAATAGTTTGGAACAAGATCAAAATTCAACATTATTTCATACCTTTCTGTGCATATTGTGGAAGCTTTTTAAATGAGCATAGTCACTGCCATGCTAAAACTCCCTGACCCTAACCTACACCCTAACCCTCCACTCTATTATTTAGAGGGTGTTCAAGGGTAGATTGATGATAAATAGAGGCGGATCTGTGCTGAACCCCCCAACCCATGATTTACTTCTCACAGTTCTGTAAGTTATTGCAAATTACAGCTGTTTTGGGTGGAGACCATCTCTGTTAGTCTTATATTCATCTAAAAAAATACAATTTGTCTAATTGAGAGAGATTGATTGGTTGCTCTTTTTGAATGAGTATTTTAGTGATACTGAAGCTAAGTTCAAATGACAGCGAGAGAAGAATGAGCTCAATCAAATTAATTTTAAATATTTTAACTCTACAGTGCTTGCTCAGGTATTAATTATCACGAACATCGTCTCGCATTAATATTTTAGTGGCTGCATTGAAGATAATATTTAAATAAATGTGCTGTGTTTGTGTGTGTGTGTGTGTGTCTGTGTGAATGCACTTGTGTTTGTGTGTTGTGGATGGATGTTCATGGCAGGTGTGACTTATACAAATAGTTGCAGGGAAGAAAATTAATAAATATACATGGTCAGAGTTTGGATTTTTAAATGTTTTCAGTAATTTCTGTCGTTGATAATAACAGATGATGCATATTGTACTTATTTCTAATATTCCCTTTAATTTTTTCGTTCCAAATTTGACCTTAATAATCAAACACAATGTTCCCTACGTTATCAGCGGTGGACAGCATATATGCATGGTATCCTGAAAGAAGACTCGTATTGAAATACTTCACTGAATAATATGAGAGTCTTGCCGTGTATCTGCAGTAAAAATTCCAGTTTTTTGTGTATGTGTATCTAAATTCCTTAGTCTACATTTTTTATGTAAGTGCACCAGAATTAGTTACGACATTGTTTTTAGGACATAATTCCCTGATCTAAGTTTTACTGCATTTCTCGCAGAATTCCGTGGCCTGTGTTGTATTTGTGGTCTGATGATTATTGCCCTCAGTTCTTTTCGTCCGCTGCTTTGCCTTTAAAATTTACGTTATCTTTACAACTTGATGAATGCTATTTTTTGTTAGGAACGTACTTTTATTTGTTTATTTTATTCACATGTTTATGATTTACTCAATCAACTGAATTGTCAATGTGGAGTTGCCTGTTTTTTTTTTAAATGTTTTATCCCAGATTCAGTTAACCTTTGCAAGGTTTTGCCGATTGAGTTGCCACACTAATCAGTGAGCCTACAAAATGCTTACAATGAACTATAAGCAATGAGAAAATAGTCACATATCATTATATAAACGAATAATCCGTAAACTGATAAGATATTGTCAACTGAACTTTCCATCCCGTTCAGCACCAAATGACGGAACAGCACCTTTCACCATGCAGCCTCGGTCGGGTAGTTTTTGTAGGTCCGTAGGTCCGGAGCACAATCTGTTCGTGCGTTAACGGCAATTGCGACCAGTCGACCACCGCTGAATCTTTATCGGCGGGCGGACTTCTTCATTTAGTAATTTTGCAGTGTGTGAGCCACTAAAGAACTTAACAGTCCTTTAAAGATACACATGCATAATTTATTTATTTATTTATTTATTTCAAATTCAGATTCTGTTTTTGAACTTTTAATCGATATAGACATGGATATATAATTCTATATCATGTATAGGCCCATGCCTATTCCAATGTTCGCTATAATATTTTTTTTTGAACTGGGTCTGCCACTAAGCCTTAAGCCTACCAACCGAAATTTCATTTATGATTAAAAAAATTGAGACCTATAAACAAATCCTACTTCTGTTCTGTAGTAGCAGTGTAGCCTATGTAGCGCGTTATTTAACATGTCCTCCTTTATTTCGTTTGCATTATAGACACCGTGAATTCAAGACGTAGCCTATTAAAAATTAAAGATGAAATATATTTTCACTGGTGCGTCATTTACAAAAAAATACATGTTTAATTATGTCTTTAGAATGCCCTCATTGGCTTTAATAAAAAAAAACTGCTTTCACAATGAGAAAAAGAACAATAATTATAATAGAACCTACTGACCAGAATTAAGAAATAAACAGAATGAAATAAGATACATTAATATCTTATATAATATAGGCTATAGACTATATTTACACAATATACATAAATATAGACTATAGGCCTATCGTTGAGAACGCATCTGCATTTATCGCACATGTAGCCTACATAAAACCTTCTGTGGAACTTTTAAGTAAATTATCAATATTGCTGTTAACAGAGAAATGATTGAAAATACATTCTTTCCCTCATATTTTAGGTGACCCCATACACGGTATTGTGTTTTAAGCGCCGCTGTTTTCTTATTCTTTGTGAATCTGTAAGTTTCACCAGATATTAAGTTTCTCGGGAGCATCTTAATAGCAAAATCTAAAGTCCCTATATGAACCCACTCTGTTTAGAATCTATAGTGGTACTAATCCGTGCAGAGAATTAGATTCTGCCATTGTTTTTTAGTTTCAAGTGAATAACAATGTAGCCTACTCGCACGAAAACCTATTCAAACTCATGTCAGTAATTTGTCTCGTGGTGGATTTGCTCAGCAGTAGTTCCTGTACTATCTCAAACCGCTTTCTGTCCTAAATTAGGCTATATATTCTATTTTGTGCTCAAATTTTTCAGACTCTTATCGCAACTGTAAAACAGTATTCGTTTAAAGAACCATTGCTTTGTAATGGAGAAGACAGTCTCAGCAAACGCTGATCGGCAAACATCAAAATCGGTAGATGCCAGGGTAAAGTCAACATCTAACCGATCTAATTATATGTCGTAATATTTAATCTTCAAATAAGGTCTAATCTGATTAATTGAAAGTTCGCTAGGTCAGTTTCTGTGTTTAGGTGCAGGCTATGAATGCATGAAACAAGGCAATGAATTTGTGTTATTAAATTATTTGATCACGTAGGACTTTATGTGTCAAAACTAATAAATATAATGAGACCAAGTAGTCGACGCTCACCTTATTAACATATGTAATCCCTATCGAAAGACAACACATTTAGGTATGCACACATGCTATTTAAAAGGACATATAGGCCTAATATCCTAATATATAAGGTATATTTTAACCTTTATATTAAATAATGGTTCGCATACTATTTGTAATTAGTAATAAAAAAAAGAAAAAACTGTTAAAAGAAAGAAAATAAAAATTTAAAAAACTTAGCCCAAAGGCAAAAATAAATAACATGACGTATCAGACAAAATGAATAAATAAATTTGGCTTGAATTTCGGACTGGAACTGGGGATGATGATAATAACAATAATAATAATAATAATAATAATAATAATAATAATAATAATAATAATAATAATAAAAACATGTGCTACAGCATCAAAAACAGGTATTTAGGTCTAATTTAAAAAATGGTGGTTTTTAATTAAACTTAATCAATTCAGTTGTAGCTTTTTTGTAATGCATCTTTTTTAGTTGGAAATTAACTTCAATGCCATATAAACATGGCCTCAAGTCAATGTTTTATGTTATTAGGTAAATAGGCCCATGTGTGTAAAAGACCAGAATGAAACAAAAGTTAGACCATTAGTTAGATTTTTATTTACATTTAAAATCCCAACATCTCACTCATTCGTTTAAAATTCCAGCGAAATAAGTAAATAAATATCATTTAACACTTTTATACAAAAATAAAGAGGCAATCGTTCTTTTCATCAGGCAGTGACAGTAGCATGCTTGTGGAAAACACTATCAAATGGAAGAGTGGGTAAACTCCATACAGGCAGTGGCTGTGGATTAGCTCGGAAGACATTAAATAAACATTCGTGGGGACATGGGGAGACACAGGACAGAATGTGCAGAGCGCTTGCGATACAGCTAGCGTGACATCAGTGAGTTGGACGGCGAGTTGAGAAGCATAACTAAGATAAAAGATCGAAAAAATCACCAGAAACACATCAACAGTGGCCGTTCTAATAGATAATCTCCCATACTAAATAAGCAGAATTCTGGCTCTAAATATTTACACAGCAGACATAACCGTTTCAGTCATGTTATTGGGGAGGGAAGTTTTGTTCCTTCCATTTTTGGATTACCAGTCGCTAAACACAATCGAATCCAACTAGAATATCACTTTATATCATTTTAAAAAAATTGTTATCCGAACCATATGAGATTCTATCAAGATGAAATATGCACAAAGTAATTTACAAATAAGCGAGTACATCAAACAGTAAATGCTCACGCGGCCTAATATATTATTTCAGTGGTTGATGCCGTGATTCAGTCGGGCTAAATATTCCATGTTTGATGTTGCATAAGGTCATTGAAATTGAAAAATATATATAATAAAATATATAAAACAATACAGTTTCTTTTCCCTTGACAGTACATAATAATTGAACAAAACAATTAGAGAGAAAAGGGAACACCAGACTTCTGCAAACTAAGCCAGCTAAATTGTTAGAAAGTTCTACATCAGGCGTATCACCTAAACAAAGGGATACAAGGCAGTTCGTTTTTTTCCTCTATCTCTCGTTTACAGTAAATTTTTTGGAGTTATTTGGAGTCAGTGGCGAGCCTCGGGATGCTGACCGCGCTCATGCCAGAGACGTGTGGAGGAGGCGCCTGGCACATGCTGCACGGGCAGGGCATCCCTGCGCCCCAGTGTTGGAAACTGCTGCCCAGAGGACCCGCGCTCGCGGAGGGCGCTTTCAGCAGTCCGTGGTGAGGTCTGACCGAAGTGACGGCTGAAATACCGGGCGCAGAAAGAGAAGCGGTAGACACTGCCGGTGGGAGGAGCGGGTGGTGAACCGGGTGAGATGCGTGGGAAACGGCAGGGTGACCCGGCAAAGGACCAGTGTGTGACAGGGTCCCACACGCTGATGGGTGGAACCCGCTGTGGTGACCGCCTCCGTAGATCTCACTGACCAGGCGCTTCATTTCTTCCAGAGAATTACTGAGCATCAATATATAGTTTCTGGCCAGAAGGAGAGTGGCAATTTTGGAGAGCTTGCGCACCGAGGGGCCGTGAGCGTAGGGCATCACTTCTCGTAACCCGTCCATTGCGATATTAAGATCGTGCATCCTCTTCCTCTCCCGACTGTTGATCTTCAACCTCATCGACTGAAGTTCGTTCTCTGATAGAAGCTTTCGGTCCTTCTTTGAAAGCATTTTCAGAGTGAGCCCGTCCTCATCATTGCTGGAAAGACTCCGCAGGTCAGTGCTCAGCTCCGGTGGAGAGTCGCTTTGCGTGGAGGAGACGGCGCCCGAGAAGCCACCTGTCTTTCTCACTGTAGACATAAAAATATCTTCCACCTCTGGGGAAGATGGCCTGCTGGACACTCGACTGGTATCGGAGTCCATGGTCTTCACTTCAATGTGCACAACTTGTCCTATGGGAGAACAGATATATCTTAGTAAAGTAGAGCTGCCGTTTTTTATTTATTCCATAATTTAAATATAGGCTAATCTGAGGTGTTTTTTTTTCATGCGTTTTTTCATTTTTCCTAAATACAAGTGTATATAATTCATAAACCAGCAAAAATGAAAAGTTTCTACAAAGTATTCCTATATTCATAGAGGATAAAAGCGGAAATGTGCCAGAGACAACGATGTAAAAGTAATAATAATAAATGAAATTATATATTATATATTTGGTTTAAATATTCAAGCAATGAAACATGCCATTTGTTCCCGTGTCCTAAATTTCTTCGGTTTAAACTAATGTTTAACAAATTCATAAACAAAACCACGCTATACTTACCGAGAGCGAGAGCGCAGCACAGAGCAGAGGAAGTGTCACTCACAACTCGGCTTGTTATTCCAAATCAGTACTGACGGCCTATTGCAACCTTGGGCATGGCGACAGGTTTTTATAGCGGGCTCGACAATGAGGGGGCAAGTCTGAGGGAAATTGTTATTGTCTTTCATACTGCCAGCAAGGGACCAATAAGCTTCCTGCTAACGAGTAGAGTAGGGGGAGCGTGGAGGGGTGGTGAGGGGTCTCCAAATCTGATGTCATTACAAAAAAAAAAAAAAAAAAGAACAGGCTCAATTAAATCAGACACACTCAAGCAGTGGAATATGATCGAAAAAGACGGAAAACTGCAATATAAAAGCAGGTTCATAGACATGCTGCCAGCCTATAATTAGCAATGCAGTCAAATAAAACATATTGGCGGAGACTACGACTCATTTTCCGCAATAAACATAAATCAACAGCAGTTTAAATTTTAAATAGGTACATCTACGCTTATTACGGAACAGTCGCGCAGGCAATCGATATCCTATAATGAAACGGAGAAATGTAAGTGTGAGATTTATATTATTAAACCTGCCCCCGCCAAAGTCTTGGGAGGCTAAAGTTAGAGCGGCTGCACTAAATGAAACGCGCTCGTGTGTTAAATTCACAGAGCGTCCTCAGTACAGCATCTGTTCCGCCTACTACAATTCAAAACTTGAACGTAATTTGTCTGCGCAAGCGTGACATTACATTGACAAGTAGGAATTAATGATTGAAAATAATATTCGTTTGTGAACAATCAAATGAAAAGGCGGTATGATTTTTCAAATCTATAGCCTAATCCAAATTTCTGAATCCATTAGTTTGGACCATTAAAAGGGAACTGAGAGTCTAAGTATACCCGTCTCTTCTCTGGTCCGTAACTAATTATTGCAATTTGAAGATCTGTTGAAGAAGATTAGAGTAGGCTACAGAAAATGTGGTGCTTTCTGGTGCAATATGTTCCGCGCACGTTTTCTGTCCCCGACACACACACAGCGCGCGCCTAGTTAATGCACTGATTGCAGGTTTAGTTAACGCTGCGCTTATTGTTTTAACCCGGCGACCCCTCCTGCGTCTAACAGCTGACGGCGTTGTTCCTTAATTCAGCCGTTAAAGTGTGTTTAAAACGTTAATAAACGAAGCGTGCAAAATTGTTCTTTAACGGTTATGATCCGTAACATTTCAATTAGTCAAATCTGCAGTCACAACAGTGCACGGTCTATCAGCGACACTGCGAGGTAGGGGTGGGCGTTAAAGAGAACACAAATTATTTGCTATTACTCCAATACTATAAACAATCATTCTGCTCAATTATCATTGGTTTGTCTATTTTTGAAACGGTAGGCTAACTGATGTAATAACGCTGTCATATGGTTGCAACACACTACCATTTCCAGCAACTGCTAATACAATATCACTACTACTACTACTACTACTACTACTACTACTACTACTACTAATAATAATAATAATAATAATAATAATGGTGTTATTATTATTATTATTATTATGAAGAAGAAGAACAACAACAACATCAAAAATTACCATTATTGCTGTCACCACCATCATTTTCTTTTTAAAAAGTAATTTATTATTATGCGTGGATATACAGCATATATGGTGCAATAGCAATGTGGGAAAAACAGTTTTTTTGGGGATAATATACACACGTCTTAGTGATTATTCAAATGCTGTTTTCTGGAGCATAATACTGTTTACTTTTTTACACTAAAGGTAAATCCGTTATACTCCATTAACATGGATGATTTGACTGTGTATGGAACTATCTAAATGGTTCCAATTGTGCTTAACTTTTTAGGCATAATTATCACGTGCCTAACACGCAAGCATACTACTCTGTCACTAAAAATGCTATCATCAGAGAAACTACACTTCCGATCATATTTAGTGGGACAAACATGAAAAGTACACTGAGAACTGAGGAAATTCATACTAAAGGCAACATTGTCATTACTGCCTGTGTCATACATAATGTATACTAATTTGTCTGATAGTCATTAATTTCATTGAGGAGGAAAGTGCAGAAGCACAATCTTGGCCCTGTGAGCCTAGGGTCCACTAAGACCTGCATGGGGTTAATCAACATTCCTCCTCTACCTCTCATTAAATACACTACCTTCAATATCAACACCAAACTAAAAAAAACAGTTTTTGGAGGGAAAAACATGGGGTGGAATTTAATCATCAGTTAAGTCAAAGGAAAAAAATCATGATTCAGGTACATTAGACCAATTTATAAGGAGCATTGGAGAATATTTATTTCTTTAAAAAGACTATCCAAATTCTTGAACAAATATCAGATTTTTAGACAGCACATAGTAGCATATTTTCTTTGACATATCATGTAACTAAACAGAGCAGCTATGCTGTGGCATGCCTGAAGTGTAAAATAACAGTATGTAACAGTAAAAGACTGTTCATTGTCTGTTATTCTCCACCAGAGGCAGAACTGTGCCTTCCCTCACTATTGTCCTTTCTACACACCCACTATATTCTCTGACCTTTGACTTTTACTGCCATCTGTTTTAATGCTGATCCTTTGCTCATTTACAGAAGAAATAAAAAAATTCATAAATATTTATTCACCAGTGTGTGGGTGTAGATCACTGGGGGTCATGCCTCCTCCCCAACTTTGGGCAAACATCAAGTGGAACTGTTAGTGCGTCCCCCCCAAAAAAAAAATCCTAAAGAAAATGAAATTTCTTGTATGTTTTCCCCCAAAGTTGAAATGAGATTTATGTCCTTGCTACAGTGTATGAATTACAATTTATATTCTATATGCACCAAATATTATGCTTCTAAATTCTGCGCAAATCATATTTTATTGTGGGCATATACATGTTTGTCCCTCACAATTTTAAGTTTTCCTTTGTTTCTCTAAAAAAGATGCATGTACTGATAAATGTTAGTCAGTGTACCAGCTAGGCTACTGTTTTTTGTAAACATTGGTGAAAAATATACATACAGCAAACACTAATACAGACATCATTTCTTATGAAAAATAAAAAAATAAAAATAAAAACATTCACAGATATGCTGTACACTGAAACTAAGTATTGTCTTTGCCACAACTTTTGAAAGCTAGTCTACTACATGCAAAGTGCAACTATCCATTGGATCATAGTTCTAGTAGGCCTACTCACATTAGTGCATACGGGGCCTTGTCACCGACGCTGTACTTTCCCTTGTGATGGGGTTGACCAATTGCCGTTTGTAACGTGGCCGGTAAGTAGCTGCTAAGGTGAGTTACTTGGCGCACAACTGTGCAGTAGACGACTGAGCGCGAAGACGGCGGATTCGCAAGCCTCCCATATTCCCACTAGTGAGACACAATGCGGTTCCTGCGAACGCGGGGGAGCTCTGGAGAACATGTCACAAAATCAAGGTTATTAGCATACTTTCATTGTTTCTCCCTGTTCCACGGCCCCTTCGCTCGGTGTGTGTGTTGTTTAATTGTTTTCTCCTCCCGTGTCTGCCCGTCTGTTTGCTTGTTTACTCGCGCTGAATAAGATTATGGTAATGAGAACGGATAAACCGCGCCACTGTGAAAAGTGCCATTTTAATCACTGCGTTCAGTTGAGCGCGATGCCTTCATTAGAGATTCTCATAATCTCACTTGTTAGCGTAACAAATGGTAATAAATGCCTTGCGGGTTAGACTTAAAATATTAAAGGACATTAAAGGAGACCACGGTTAATGTTTGCGTTTATTTCTCTGTATCATTATTTTAAATGTCAGGCTAAGCGAATAACAGTGAATCAGGGAGAATATTTTCTAGACTTACTCCCGCAACGACTATTGTCTTTAAACTAAGTACTCTATGTGGCTTGAGTTAGAGAGAGAGAGAGAGAGAATATAAATTTAATTTTATACATTAAAATCATGTGCAGCCGCACCGAGATGTCTAAATGGACTTATTATCCAGGGAGATATTCCAAGGATATGAATGATCACGTAGAAATGTGTGTGTTTGCTTTGCTTCTGTAAATAATATGCTTTAGTTTATAGAAAACAAGTGTGATCTACAGTATGTGGCATGTGAATTAGAGCTGTTAAATAGTGATACACTGTTGGGTGTGGCATGGTGTTGGGTGTGGCCTCCACACTTTGTATAGGGACTGAGTAAGAATACTACCTTCTGCAATTCACAAAGTATCTCAGAGCAGCAGTGCTGATCTAGGATCCGTTATCTAAAATGATCCATTATGAGATAAGGACAAAACTGAGCAAAAGTCAGTCCTTTTAGGAGGGGGACAGCGTTGCTGCACTGAGAACCAGTTCCATACCTGCAGTTCCCTTTGGAGGGCCTGTCGTTGTTGCCCTCTGTAACTTTGCGGTTACTCTGGTGAAATGATGCTCAGAGTAGCTTATCAAACAGATGAAAGGTCTCTGTGCTGCTGGTACATGCTTAATTTCACAGATCTGGTGCAAAATACGGAACATTGAAATGGAAGGAGAATTATCACATTTACTTCAGCCTGTTAGCCTATAATTATTCTGTGGTTAGCATTGGTACGCAAATCTTAGTGCATTGCGCTGAATAACAGTGCATGTTTAATGGAGAATGCTCTCTCCGGCATTCTGTGGGCCAAGTGCTTGATTGCAATGCTTTTGCCACCTTAAGGCTAATTGTTCTGAGGCGATTAATTGATCCTGTACAAACCAACCTGTTCTTCATGTGGATTCAATTATCTCTGCTTCCTGCTGCTTTCCATGGAACACATTGATGTTCAGGGGAATGATGTTTTAGAAGACAAATGGATCCAAAGTCCTTAGTGGTCTAAACAAGACATTAATATGATTGCTAAAATGATGACAGTTGGAATGGACGATTGTACACTATAACCTTCTGAGACCGGGCGACCGGGAAATGTTTAAATATTTTCTTTTTTTGACATAGTACAAGTGTTTTGAACGACTAACCATGTTTCAGTGAAAATCTTTTTTTTTAAATTCCATTTGTAGGTTTCTGCTAGTGGAATATATGGTTCTTGAGAAAGACTCGTATCCCATAGTAACTAGTGTCAATGTCCATACACATCCAAAGTGTATTTTCATGGTTATGAGGGTTCATGGTAGTGAGGGTTAATGGTTCTCATTTCTGAAGGTGAGCGGTTGTGGAGGTTCATGGTTGTGAGAGTCTGTCTCTGCTCATCTCTCACTGTGTCCCTCCCAGAGATGACTGAGTGACACTGACCATCTCTGTGCCCCTTGGTCGCTTATTTACATCCTAATCCCACTGTCTGCTCCCATACGCTGCAGGTCCTCTGTCTGCAGCTTGCTGAAGCAGGAGGTGGTTTGGGATGTCACAGCACTACTGCATATTTTTTAAAGGGGGGCTTTGTCTGGGACTTTCTTTGCAGATAATGAAGTTGAGGGTCATCATCATAATGATGAGTGCAACTTACAAATTTTGGCAGGGTATGCACACGTCCCATATCCAGTGTTGGGGATTAGTTAAACTAGTAGTTTAATTACATTTTGCAGCAGTTTGCTGGTAGTTCAACTAAATTCAAATTTGTGTAGTGGTTGTAGTAATTAATTCGTTTTTTGTAATTTTGAGGTGTTAACTACAGAAACTACCAACTGTTTTTGGCGCTAAAATATTTTTTATCCAAACCCATTTGACCAAATGCTGCCTCCACCTTTTCTTTTCCCTCTAATCCTGATTGGTAAGAAGCATTCCGCTCCACTATAGTTGCCAACGATCAACTGCCAATTGGCACACATTTCTGGTTCCGCCCACTGAGCTGTATAGTGGTTCTCCCCATGTGCAAAAAGAAGACATTGCTTGCAGTCAATTCTGAGGAGCATGATAATAACAATTTGTAAATAATTTTTTTACAAAGTACTTTAAACTACATTTTTTGAGTAATTGCAGTTTCACAAGCTACAGTCCATTTCTCTTTAGGGTAGCATTCAGTGGGAAGTAATTGTTAGTTGGTATGACTGTTTTCAGAGCCCAACACCACCCATACCAGCCTTCAGCAGGGAAAGTCACCAGTTGCAGGAGCTAATAAAATTGCAGCATGCTTTTATTTTTGTTGTTTGTGCATGAAAATTGTGTCACTGATTTACTGGATCATTCCGGTGTTATAGAATGTTCCAGTGTTTCTCATAGATTCTGTGGAAATTGAGCAATGCATGCTGTTTATTCATTTTTAAAATAGTTCATAGGGTTTTTGGATGAGCCCTTCATGCTCACTCTCGCCAGTCTCTTTCTGCTGTACCTCACCTCTCTCTTCTTTCTGTCAGTACCTGTGCGACAGGTGGTCTAATGTTGTTTTCTTTCTCTCTCTCTCTCTCTCTCTCAGGTTGATGTTGTTCTCTCTCTGTTGGGTGATGCTGTGCTCTCTTTTTGTTGGGTTGTTGTTCTCTATCTTAGTTGGGTTGGTGTTGTTTTCTATCTTAGTTGGGTTTGGTGTTGTTTTCTATCTTAGTTGGGTTTGGTGTTGCTCTCTGTCTTAGCTGGGTTGGTATTGTTCTATGTTGCTTGGGCGGGTGTTGTTTTCACTCTCTCTGTTGGATTTCTGTGTTCTGTTTCAGTTGGGTTAGTATTACTCTCAGGTCGATGTTGTTCTCTCTCTCTCAGTTGGGTTGATGCTGTGCTCTCTCTCTCAGTTGGGTTGGAGTTGTTGAATGCCAATACTGAGGAGGAGCATATGTGAACCATGCTTAATCCCTCTAATCTGCCTTCGAAATAAAAAAAAGAATAAAGGGGAAAGAAAAAAGAAAAAAAAAAACTCCTCACTTTTTCCTGGGGGCTCCTCCGGCCATACAACCACCACCCTCCCCGCCCATCCCCCCCCCCCCCAAGGATTGCCCAACAGAAGCCGAATGAATTGGGATAAACTAATGCCACTTCTGTTCAGCCTGATTTTCTCAACTTGGATCAACATGAAGTGAAATTAAAACAAAACAATAGAGAAGACTGTTGAAAGGAAGTGGGGGTGTGGGGGCAGGGCAGTCCACTGGGGGGGGGCAGGAGGGGGCAGGTAAATACCCCTGTATTACCTCACCTCAGGCCTACTATTCATGAGCAGATTAGCCCGCACCAAACCCTGAGAAATATATTTGTGTCTTTTAGGGAAGCACGGTTCTGTGTGTGTGTGTGTGTGTGTGTGTGCGGAGGTGTGGGATGGGGGGGTGTGGGGAGGGGGTAAGGGGGGAAGGCGGGGGGGTCCATGTATAAGGCTTTATCCCTACAACAGCTATTAGGAGGTAATTAAGTCCTAACACAGAAGAGCCTCCCATCGCTACTATAACACCACTGCAAATGGAAAGCTTACAAGCTTCTTTAGAACAGGGCGACAAATTGAATGGAACTCATTGGGGTTTAGCTATTATTCCTGGGGACCCATCTGGTTGGTAAAAGAGAAAGGGGATTTGGTGGAGGTTGTGAGGGGTTGTGCTGGGGGGTATTTCTGGGGGCCAGGGGCGGCAGGGGCACACTGTCAGAGCGGAGGGGTGGTTTTTTTTCTGGGAGGGATTTCATCTCCTTTTCAATGGGCGGGCTGGGATTTGCTTTTGGCAAATGTTACAAATGTTTCGACAACCTGTTCTCTGATCCTGTGAGGTCACGGGGGGGCGTCTGAGCGCCTCGGCTTATTCCCTGGGCCCCCCCGGGGAACGGCCCGCCTCGAGCGATGAATGCGTCCCCGCGTCCGTCTTTCTGTCTGCCCCATCACACCCCCGAGCTGCTGACGCTTTGTTTCGTCCCACGGCCTTCCTTTCCGCGACGAGAATGAGGCGGTTGATTCCGACCTTTTTTGACCTCGCGCCTCAATGCGCGGAGGGTTTATGAGGAACGAAAAAAGCCCCCCTGCCCTCGTCGTCTGGACACAAGGAGACACGTCGGACACAACGAGACAACATGCTGAGCTATAAATAGTCAACATGCAATCACTGGGATCGCACGCATGCACATTCAGACATGTAGCCAAGTGGCATTTTCCCAGAAAAGCTTAAGAGTGCATATAACCAGGCTAGTGCCAGATGTATAAAACTGACTGATTCACAGGCAGATCTAAGTCAACTTTTGAGGCTAGCACAAGAGAAGGTGAAAGATTCAGAAACACATATACACAACAGGTCAGCATAGTCCTATGGGGAGGGTGAATGGGGAGTGTGGGGGGTGGGTCCTGCAGGGACAGGGGGGTGACCAGGATTTGAACACAGTTCTAAAACCTGAACGGCCAGTGGAGTGCATGCCAATATGGGCCCAGCTGCTCAGAGCAGTGCAGGGCTTCACCAGCTCTAAAGCAATTAGTCTCACAGGGGGAAGGGGGGGTTCTGGGTAACTGCAGAGCTCTCCACTCACCTAACGAGGGGGGTAGGCCCCTCCCCGCCACATTCCATCAGCAACAGGTTGCTTCTTCTCTTTCTGCGCAGTGATTTGCAGCATCCAGTGCCCTCATGGTCACCTTCCAGGCTGTAAGTGGGTGCAAACAATGCTATTGTCTTCAGACTCTTAGCTTGCCAAAGGAATATCCCTCTGCCTCTCTTCCTCTCTTTCTCTCTCCCTCTCTCTCTGGCTCCGTCCTCAGGGGAGCGAAGGCACACAAAGGCTGTGGAGATGAGTGCTGTTGTGTATAGGGCTGGAGGGTGCCATCTTCAGCACACATGTTCCACAGGACAATGCGGCCTCTTCAGCGTCCGTGGAGAGCTGCTGCCTTTATCACCCTGCCTCCACACTCAACCGCACGCTGGTACTGCGTCACGCTAACACACCGAGACTCAATCAACCACACGCTACGCTGGTACTGCGTCACGCTAACACACTAAGACTCAATCAACCTCACGCTACGCTGGTACTGCGTCACGCTAACACACTAAGACTCAATCAACCACACACTACGCTGGTACTGTGTCACGCTAACACACCGAGACTCAATCAACCACACACTACGCTGGTACTGTGTCACGCTAACACACCGAGACTCAATCAACCACACACTACGCTGGTACTGTGTCACACTAACACACCGAGACTCAATCAACCACACGCTACGCTGGTACTGTGTCACGCTAACACACTGAGACTCAATCAACCACACGCTACGCTGGTACTGTGTCACGCTAACACACCGAGACTCAATCAACCACACGCTACGCTGGTACTGCGTCACACTAACACACCGAGACCCACTCAGCTGCACCCTGGTACTGTGTCACGCTAACACACCGAGACTCAATCAACCACGCGCTACGCTGGTACTGCGTCACGCTAACACGCCAAGACTCAATCAACCACACGCTACGCTGGTACTGCGTCACGCTAACACACTGAGACTCAATCAACCACACGCTACGCTGGTACTGCGTCACGCTAACACACCGAGACCCACTCAGCTGCACCCTGGTACTGTGTCATGCTAACACAGAGACCCACTCATGCTTGCACACACTTTCAACCACTTGCTACCTACAGTAACACTAATGCACTAAACCTCAGCCTGAAGTACTGAGATAAACTCACTGCATCATACTAAGGTGCTCACACTCACTCTGGTGCACTGGCTTTATGTCACACTGACACACTGATGATGTCATAACAAACCTCATGGAAACTATGAGTCAGATTTGAGAAACTGAAGACCTAAAGGTACAGCCAATTCTAATGGTCAATGTAGGAGAAACAGGTGTCAAATACTGTTAAGATAAGCTAAAAAAAAAAATTATGAACTGGAAAAGAATGAGCAGAACTAAAAATCTGAAAAGCTTAAACAGGGTTTCTGCCTTGATAGGCACTGGAATGAGCTGAAGTGGTTGGGATTCCTGTGAAGTCCGGGTGATTGTTGAATCACTCAGAAAGAGAAGAGGAAGACAAGGGGAAGACACAAAAAGAGCAGACTGATTGAATTAAAGTAATACCGGCTCAGGATTTGGGGTTTGGGGGGGGGGGGGGGTCCGATGTGGAGGAAGAATAGCTGTGTGTGAGGGGGAGGGAGGAGCGGGGGGTTTGGCAAGGAGGAAAGTGGGACTTGTGGAGGGAACAAGACAACATTTTCTTTTCTTTGCGCGGTCGTCCACCCTTCAGATGAGCTGGTTTTGTTGTGCGGCGCTCCTGGCTGTTCCCTCTTTAGCGAGCTGGGTAGGGGGTACCGATGAGCTGTTTGTCGGGGTGAATCGGCTCGGAGTGGTTCACATCATCAGCGCATTGATGCCGTCCCCTCCCCTGTTGTAAAACAAGGGTCTGTGTGCCTGTCGGAACACTGGGGGCATTGTGTCCCCCTCAAAACCGCTATACCACCCAGAATTCCCCCCCTCCCAACCCCCCATACCTAACTGCCCCTGGTGCAAGCTTTGCCCCTGCATCTCCTCACTGCTCCATAGTACTCTGCTGCTCTCCCTCACTGGCCCTGTGTCAGGGGTGTGTGTGTGTGTGTTTGTGTGTGTGTGCCTGCCTGTCGAAGAGTCCCACTGGAGGCTGGATGGGGTGAGTGGACGGAGGGGTTAAAGAAGAAGGGATGCTGAAATTGTTAAGGAGATGCAGAGGGAAAGTCAGTCAGTGAGGGGGTGTGGGGAAGCGTGGGAGGGGGGGCGGAGCCCAACGTACCCCCCCCTCGCGGTTAACACGGGAGGTTAATGGAAAGATTGATGTATGGTGACGGGCGGACAAAACGGAGGGTGGCCATAAAAAGAGAGGGAGAGAAAGAGAGAGAAAAGGCAAGGGGTGAACAGGGCTTGTATCATGGGCAGGGGTATGTGTGTGAGTCTGGGGAGGGTGAGGGAGGGGGTATATTTACTGCACTGGGGGGGGGGTGGGGGGGTAAACCTCTCCTTAATTACCAGGGAGGCCTCCGGGGTCTTCCAACAAGACGAGTGCAAATGGAGAGAAAGAGGGAGAGGATACAGGGTCAGAGGAGGTCAATGCTGACCACCTAAGATGTCTCCCTCTACCCCCCCCCCACTCCCCTCAGCCCCCTACCCTAACGCTGCTCCTCCCACCAGCATCGCCCAGACCCCGCCCCCCCCGTACCAGGACAATGACATAAATAAATAACCTGTCTCCACAGTGAGAACTGTAATTTACTGCCTGGCCACTCTACAGCCATCGCTTCTCCATTTCTCTTCCCCTCCCGGGGGCCCTAACGGCCGGACCCCTTTCAGCATGGAGGGTGTGGCTTGTGTTTTTAGAAGGGCTGTCCTCGACTCCTGGAGCACCTTGAAGAGGACCCCACAAAGACAGTGGGGCAGGGGCTCGCTGCGCGGGGAGAATGTTCCTCTGTTCCCCGATCACCTCTGAGGTTAACGAGCGTTTCATTTCCCGCTTTTGTTGGCTCGCTGGAGTCGGGCGTCCCTGCGATGGTGGCGCTGGAGTCGAGTCGGGCCGGGAGAGCGCCCTGTGCCCGGCTCTGCTCTGCTCCGCTTTATTCGCCCTCTTTAGTATTCTCTCTCCACAGGCTCTTATTCTGATCTTACTTTGTTTTTCTTTCTCCCTCTCCATTCATCCCATCTGCTCACTTTGGCTCACTTTACTGACATTCACCTTGAGAGAGGGAGGGGGGGAGGGAGAGAGAGGGAAAGAGAGAGAGAGAGAGAGGGAATGTGCATGCCACCAGTCCTGCCTGCCAGTGCTGCCAGATCAAACAAGATTTGTACCTGTATGAAGAAACACCAGAACACACACAGTGTGTGTGCGTGTGTGTCTGTGTGTGTTTGTTGCTATTTGTGTATTTGTTCCCGGGTGGTGTGTTGTGTGTCTGTGTGTGTTTGTTGCTGTGTGTGTGTGTGTGTGTTTTACCATTGTGTGTGGGTGTGTGTTTCTTCCAGTGTGTTTGTATATGTTTGCTTGTTTCTCTGTGTGTGTTTGTGTCTTTGTGGTTCTGTGTGTGTGTTTGTTTATGTTTGTGTGTTTGTTTCTGTGTGTGCATATGTGTGTGTGTGTGTGTATCTGTGTATGTGTGTGTGTATGTGTTTGTTTCTGTGCATGTGTGTTTGTTTCTGTGTCTGTGTGTGCGTGTGTGTGTTTCTGTGCATGTGTGTTTGTTTCTGTGTGTGCGTGTGCGCGTGAGTGTGTGCGAGTGTGTGTGTGTGTGTGTGTGTGTGTGTGTGTGTGTGGATAGTGATGGGGGAGGGTCTGTTCTCCAGCCAGTGAAGCTGAAATAAAGCCACAGCAGGGCAGGGCTGGTGATCTCATATGCTGCCAGTACAGAGTCTCTCATGCAGCTGCACTCACACACAGGGTCACACACTGAGCTGGGCTGGAGGCAGGTGGGCCGGTGGGGTGTGTGTGTGGGGGAGGCAGCCACTGGGATTGGCAGAGGTGCAGAGTGATAGGTGACCGGTTTCATTCCCCTGCTTCACCCTGGTGTTTCTGTGCACCTGCTGCCTCTCTGCACAGAGAGCACAGGCTCCTGCCCGCAGCAGACCAGGAAATGCCTTCACACTTCCTGGAAAGACAACAGGTCTTTGCTGGAACTTTGCTCTTTTGGCTTTGCCGGCTTTTTGTCATTCCAGTGCTAACATGTAGGGTAAAGCCTATGCCAAAATGAGACTGGGTGATGGGTAAGCAGTCTGTCAGTGGGTAAGCAGTCTCTAGGAAAACCTAATGGAATTCAGTAACTAACCTCTATGCTGACCTCACCTGACATTACATCAGCATTAGTGGACTCTAGGTTTCTGTGTGTTGAAGGAGAGAAACAGAAGTTGCCAAACATACCGTTGTGGAAGCAGTACTCATTTAACGCATCGTGCCTCAGACCCTGGACCTCAATGATCTGCCAAAGCTGATGGACAGGTCTCTGGCCTGAGAAGCCCCCCCAAATGCACTGCCGCACAGAATACCCCTGCATCACGGCAGTGACATCACAGAGACTCCCCGTGCCAGTCTCCCGTTAGCATCCAGCTCCCAATTATACCGTAAGCAGCGGGCGGAATTAGCGGCGCTTAACGGGCAGGTGGTAATGAGGTGATGGAGGAGTGTTAAACTCCCGTAATGAGGTGGCGGGGACGGCCGGAGCCGCAGCCAGGACCTGGCACCATTAACGGAGGGTAATTACCGCCTGTTTGGGGGGCTTGTGTCAGTGTGTTGGAAAGGTTACCTTCACGCCCACCCGACTGAAGCAGCACTCTCTCCGTCAGTGGAGCTGGAGGACTGGCAGATCTCCAGCTCACTGAAACAGCGCTTCAGCTCCGCGCAAACAACAACAAAAAAGAAGTTCCTGTCAGCCACAGAAAAACACCGTCCAACTGCAATTCTACTGCCTACACGTGCTTTTAGACTTAACACAAATGCTTTAACTCCTTTCATAGCTTTTTGTGTTTGTGTGGAAATTGTTAAATCATTACTTGACTGAAACTCATTTATTAAAATGATTTACAGTTTAAATTAAAATGTAGTGAATGTGTAGCTAAATATGGCAGAAATGACAGCACATTCTGTACCTTAAGTTTTGTTATTCAAATCAGAGGACACGTTTGTTGCTGAATTAGTTGAAGAAGAGGTCAGATTAATATAAAGGCCTCAAAAGAGGACAGGAAGGATGTAAGTTTCTGCATTTTTCATCTGTTCCCTG
Organism: Anguilla rostrata; assembly: GCF_018555375.3. NCBI lineage: Eukaryota > Metazoa > Chordata > Actinopteri > Anguilliformes > Anguillidae > Anguilla > Anguilla rostrata. Next base: position 12,380,642 of record NC_057947.1, read on the forward strand.
GCTGACCCACAGGTGACCCTACTGCGACCTCCCGGAGACACCCTGAGTTTGGGGAAGCCCTAGAGATGACCCCATCAATCAGTGCTTGGTCACCAAGCCAGCCAGTGTGGATGCTGGGCTCAGACAGCGGGCAAGACCCACCGGCCTGCACTGTCTCCCATTCTACCAGCTCCTGCATTGTTTCTCTCCATCATCATCAGCAACTCTCCTTTGTGATTAATAACCACATTCTGGTATGTGATATCAGCTCTCCCTCTCTCTCCTCTCTCTCTCTGTCTCTTTCTCACACACACTCTCTTTCACACTCTGTCTCTTTTACTCTTTCTTGCTCTCCCTAGCTCTTTGTCACAGTCTCTGTAGCTCCATCTCTTTGTCCATGCATTGTGCAGTCTTCCCGGCTACTTTCATCTGTTTCCTCTGTCATACTTCACAATTTTTCTTCTTTTTCCTTTTTTTTCCTTCTTCCTGTGCTCTGTCCTCATCCTCCTCTCATCTTTTCTCATTTTCATTTCCCATACTTCTCTCATGCATCTTTTCCTGCCTGTGGTCAGGATGGTTGGGCAGTCCAGGTGATTTACAGAACACTGGTCCTGATTTAGTGGAAATCCATCCTTCAGTTATGTTACTGGACCACAGCAGTGTTAACGGCTGGTCTAGCTGTCTCAGAGAGGGAGGCCATATTACAGTAGACTAAGAGTAGCTGGAGGTAGACAAAGAGAATACAGAGAGGGGAAAATGAGTTTTAGGGGCACCATGTCCCCCCTCCCCTCCACCCGTCACCCCCCCATACCAAAGAGAGCCCCTGCTGATCCTCACAGCCTACATCCCAATCACAATGCCCTCCCCTCCCCCACCAGCGGCCTGACCGCAGACATTATCCATATTGTAGAAATCTGGGGAGCTTTATGCAGAAAAGTCTGGGGTTGAATTGGGGTTTGATGCTCACTTTGTGAGTCTCTCCCAATCCAGCCTAATTGGCTCATTTCCTCATCCAGGGAAACCACATCATCAAATCACATCATTGGACCAAGGGATTTTTATAGTCCCTTGGTTGGATATTAGGGTTCCCTGAGTTGGATGTGGGGGGTGTCCTGGGTTGGATGTTGGGCATCCCTGGTTAGTGTTGCTGTACCCTGACAGGCTAATGTAAGCAGTGAATCCAGCCTTCCAGGTCAGGCCTCCACCAGAAAACAGATTAAGATGTAATGTGTTTTTGTGGATAAATTAGGGTGTTTGGGAGAATGGATTGGAGGTTGATTTGGATCCATGCACCCATTGAATGGTTGAGAGGGAAACCAGAGAGTTGGAACTGGTTAACGTGAGAACCAGTTGTGCTGCAGTTTAATCACACTGCTTTTAACCCTCTGAAAACTTTGGTGTGACTTTGGGGGTGCGGGCTAATGCACTTGGAAAGTTTTATGGTGCTGTCAGCGATCACCTGTATTGGATAACTTCACACAGAACTGAGGATTTTTAGGGTTGAGGAATTGTGATTTTGTCACATTTGCACACACACTCTAACACACACGCCTAACAATTTTGGATGCACATTTCCTCTATAATTCGCTTCTACTATATGCATTTTTTACATTCTTTGAGTATGTGATAACGTTTCCTTCATTTGACTGTGCCTGTTTGCTAGTTTACTGGTGCAGTGAAAATCTTTGATCATCTCACAAACAGGAAGAGGTCAGAAGACCCACCTTATCCTGCTTATAATAGGGGCTACAGTGCAGAACTGTGTTTATTTTTTTCAGAATTTCATTCTGGCCTGTAAAGGTCAGAATGCCCATTAGAACTGAGTGATGAACCTATGATTGACAGATGAACATGCAAATGTCACTGATAAAGCTATACCTAATTGGGTATTTGTGCCACTAAATGTGGAACATGCATTAAAATGATATTAAGAAAGGAGGCAATAAATGTAGTTTAGTTTTTTATTAAATAAATACAAATTCTCTAGACATGCACAATGAACCAAAATACCATACAGATATTAAGGTGTGTCTGAAAGTCATATAATGACTGAGGGGAGGGGATCCCACGGAAAATAGATAACATTTTTGATGTTAAATGTTGCAATTACATGTATAATAAAATATGAGCCCACTGTGTCGTAGTGATAAGGTAACCATGTAAAAACTTTATTGCTCTTCTGTGTACTGTGTTACAGTTACTGTGGCTGGGCTGTGTTCTGTGACTGAGCTGAACTGTGACTGGGCTGTGTTCTGTGACTGAGCTGAACTGTGACTGGGCTGTGTTCTGTGACTGAGCTGAACTGTGACCGAGTTGTGTCCTGTGAGTGAGCTGAACTGTGACTGGGCTGTGTTCTGTGACTGAGCTGAACTGTGACCGAGTTGTGTCCTGTGAGTGAGCTGAACTGTGTGGGTGTCTGTGACTGAGCGACTGTGAGTTGTGTCCTGTAAGTGAGCTGACTGTGCTGCTGTTCTGTGCAGTGAGCTGAGTTGTGTCCTGTGAGTGAGCTGAGTTGTGTCCTGTGAGTGAGCTGAGTTGTGATTGTGCTACAGTGTGACAGGGCTGTGACTGGACAGAGCAGAGCACAGAGCAGTACAGCTGTACAGTGGCTGGAACATAGCCCGACCCACATCGCTTACACTGCCGTGACGCTAAAGGTGAGACTTTCTTCAGCGGTAAAGAAGAGGCCTGTTTCAGTCCTGCCCTAATTACTCCACCCGATTACCATTCCTCTTCTTTACTTTATCCACAGAAATGTGTTATGACTTACCCCCACCCCCCGCCCCCCTGGCCCCCCAGCCCTGGTTTGTGGTTTTATTGCTGCCTCCCTCATGCCACCAATTAGCTGAATAATGTGAGCAGGCCAACCTGCAGATCGCCCGCTGCGTAATGATCTGTGATTACTCGAGCAGAAAGACACAGTGGCCTGAAGAAAAGAGAAGGAGGTATGAACAGACTGGGGGTTGGGGGGATTGGGAGGGGGGCGCAGTGGCAGGGCTGGCCCTCTCTTTCTGTTCGTCACTGGGACTGGCAGTGTTTCATTTGTGCTGGAACAGTATCCGGGACCTCTCAGTTTAGGACTGACTGCGCTCCGGGAACTATTTGCGTGAATCCAGAAACTCTTGAACAGGGAGAAAAGTTATTATGTTTTTAATCCATGTGTTCATGTGCGTTCATGACATTCGGTGGCATCCTGGTCTGCCACCTCCTGATTTACAAACTAAGCAGTGGGGACCAGTGTTCTTTTTCTCTGCCCCCCTCAGTGGCGAATGCATCGATCAAACGGCGTCTCTTCAGAAGAGCAGCGGCGCTTTGGGGTCAGGGCTGGTTGACTTTATGGGACCGTAGAGGAAAGTGGCTGAAACGTGTTAACGAGGCAAACGGACAGCGTCCATTTCCTGTCCCCTGCTGCAGGGCCTCTGGCGGAGAGAGACACAGTCCCTCCCGCAGGTGGAGGCCATGCTGCTGACCACATGCACATTTTCTATGGACCAAAAACATTGGCATATCTTTAAAGGCGCTGTAAGCAACGTAAATAATTGATTGGTGATCAGTCACATGTACACGCTCACATGATCAGCGCTGCAGCCAATGGGATGGCTGGCCCATGAATCCTGTCACATATGCCAGGCTATTTTGGTGGGATTTTTCAGGAATCCATTTCTGCTGATCCTACAGGCAGAAGCTCGATCAGTCGTTGGTCAATTCCCTTTACACAGTGAGCAAATGAGAGCACAGGATGCAGCTCAATGATCATTTGAGCTTCTGTGAGGAGTAAACATTGCAGCAGAAAAAGAGCCTATGCCTCATAAAAAATAATAATAGAAGCAACAGTGAACTGTGCTTAAAAATCAGTAAATAAGTACAATTTGCAGGGCTTAGACACTGAGGCTCTGATGGAAACAGGAACAGGTGGTTAGAGTCTTTCGTTAACAGCTTTTTCTCCAAGGTGCTCTTGTGCAATGAGACTGAGACTGAGAGTCTGTGATTGGATGCGGCTCCCCACAGCCCTCAAAGCTCAGCCGCATTTTAAATGAGACCATCAAACTGTCCAAGCTACTGTAACTGTGAACCACACCTATACCACCTTGCCTTCCCGCACAGTAACAGACTCAGTGCTAATTCAGTTTGACAGTTTAAATTAGTCCAAAATTAAAAATGTACTCAATAAGATTTGTTTTGACATGATATTTTACTTTGTGCTACAGCCCATTAGCCTTATACATTCTTACAGCACAGTTCATATAGCAAATGTGCTTTACTGATAATAGATCTTGAAGAACAGATTATTGCATGCAAAATGAGAGCCATGGAAAAAATATTGTATTAACCTTGGCATGGCAATATGAGTAATAAAAATGAGCTGTACATCTTTTCTGCAAAAAAAAAACACTGGATTTATTTGAATAAATCATCATTAGGTTACGGCCCACCGTGGGCTATTGCTGCAGAGCAGGGCGTAACAGTCACAGTGTTGTGCTAGGCGGTTCATTAGCATTTTTACGGCGTACCCCTAACCCTGTTCGTGTCCCTTTGCTCACCACGTTTGGGGAGGAATATGGGAGTTTTTCTGTGGGAGAATAAAAGGCTACTTTCTCAAAGCTGAGGTGCGGCAGTGCGGCTCTCCCAGAGCTGATCTGACCCCACGCCTGCGGCGGCCGCTTTGTCTGCTTGGTCAGAACCGCAGCATTGAGGAAGCATTGTACTTATTAATTAATGAAGCCTTTTTTCCCTCCAGTCCCAGATTACCATATTCATGAGGTGGACAGCTTTGCGACAGCTTTGAAAGAATAACGCGAGCATGTTTTCTTTCTGCGCTTTTTTGTTTTTTCCATACGCAACCCCATTTGTTGGATTCCTTAAACTCCCATTAGCGGACGCGATCCGACATGTTGCTCGGAAAACAGCGGCAGCATCTCAGACCGCTCCATTTCATGCTAGAGTGAGCAGCCTCTGATTAAAAGCGGCATTGATATGGGTTCTGCACAGACACCGTCCTCTAATGCAACTTTAGTCACTTGCAGTACAATGTGAGGGCATTGTGAAGGCAGCCGAAAAGAAGATATCAACAAGTAAATGCAGCCCACACTATTCATATTTATATGAAATATACTAATTCACTGGTGCTGGTTGAACTTTTTTGTCTCATTGTCCCAAGCCTGACTGCCCTGGCCTGCAGGATTCAGGTTGTATGGGCAATTCTTTGATTCATACACTATACACAAACTTCTGCAGGTGCACAGTGATTCCATCCATCCATCCTTGGTTGACCCAGAAAACAAAAGCATCTCTTCTCTGAGGTTGACCTATGACCTTTTGTATCCTATGGTCTCACATTTTCCTGTCCTGCTGAAAATATGTCACTTGTTTTATTTTTTTCATATTTGTGTGTGGATGTACAGTTAACTGTTCTCCAGTGTGTCGTTTTAGCTGTGGCAATTAAGTATGTTTTCAGTGTTATTCTGTGGTCAAGCTAATCTTCAGATGGATGGAGAGGGCAAGTTTGAGTCATTTCTTTTTTCCTTTTTTGCCCCCTTCTCTTTCTTTTGACAGGAGCAAAAACCAACAGCCTCCCTTATTAGCGATGTCCGTCAATGTCCTGTCATTTTACTTTTTGTTTTTTTCCCCCTCTTGCCGTTTAGAGTGACACCCCCTCTCCTAAAGCCCCCCTTCTCTCTCTCACACACACATACACACTCACACTCCCCACCAATTTGTTGCCTCTGACATCACATTGTTTCTGAGCTTTGCTGTTCAGGCTGCTTCGTTAGCCTTCCTTTAATGAGCAGCTTAATTGAGCTGTCTACCAGGCCACCTGTCACCCTCCGGCCTTATTAACATACTAATGGGCTGACATTGTGCTGCTCTGACAGGCTGGGCTGGGGGGGTGGGGGGGTTCTGTCTGGAATGGGGATCACAGCTCACTGAGAAGGAGGGAAGGAGAGAAGAGTTTTTGGAAGGAAAAGTGGATGAGAGAGCAAGAAGATGAGTGCTGGAGTGAAGGAAATTAGAGAAGAGGAGACAGAGAAGAGAGGAATGGAAGAAAGGGAAGATGGGAATAGACAAGGAGAAAGTAGAAAGAAGTAGAAGGAAGGAAAGTAAAACGAAAGAAAAGAAAGGAGAAGTTTTGAAAGAAGTAATGATGAAGAGAATAGTTTTAGAGTGAAGGAGAGAGAGTAGTTGAGTGAAGGGGACAGTGTAGTTTTAGAGTGACGGGGAGAGAGAGTAGTTTTAGAGTGAAGGAGAGAGTAGTTTTAGAGTGAAGGAAAGTATAGTTTTAGAGTGAAGAGAGAGAGTAGTTTTACATTGAAGGAGAGAGGATAGTTTTAGATTAAAGGAGAGAGAATAGTTTTAGATTGAAGGAAAGAGTGTAGTTTTAGAGTGAAGGGGAGAGAGAGAGTAGTTTCAGAATGAAGGAGAGAGTGTAGTTTTACAGTGAAGGAGAGTAGTTTTAGAGTGTAGGAGAGAGTGTAGTTTTACAGTGAAGGAGAGTAGTTTTAGAATGAAGGAGAGAGTAGTTTTTTAGAATTAAAGAGAGAGGGCGAAGTGAGGGTGTAGCACGGGTAGAAAATTACAATTGAAACTTCAAATCAACATCAAAATCCAATCACATGAAAGATACATAAGAACATTAATTAACATTTAACATTTACAAATGTATTGTAGAAGTTACACTTTTATGAAGGTTCAAAATTAAATGTTCTGTTCGTGAAAATATGTAATACGCATTTCCACAGAATCTCTGCTTTAGCCAAAAGGGGAGAGTGACCAACAGCTGCACAGAACATCTGAGAGCTTCCTGTTAGCCGAACAATGTGAGCACGTGCAAATCCGCCGACAGGAGCACAGGTTCACTTTACCTCGGCAGAAGTGATGGAGAGGAGGAAGCTAAAAGAATCGGGGCTGAGTGTCATTGTGCGAATGTCAGCGCGGGTTTTGTTTTCCCTGACTGGCATATTCAGAGGCACCCCGGGGCCTGAGGCCGGGAGAAAAGGGCAGAGCGCGCGGGGTACGGGCCAAGACGCCCCGCGCCACTCCCCTCTCGCCCGCTCCCTGCAGCAGGTGGCCTGCGCAGCCACAGTTTAGAAGTTATGTACAAAAAACAAAACAAAAAACAAAAGGGGGCCAAGTACATTACTACTCTCACTGCACGGTCAAGAATGCAATCTTAGAAATGCAGGCCAGAGCCAGGCTTGAATGAGCGTCATGGCAATGGTGAGGATGTTTAGACGCTGACTGTTTTGACATGCCGTTATGAGTATACAACCCCCAGGAGACCGCTTAACCAGAATGCATATTCACTGAAAAGCAAAGAAAAGGTTTTAGTGTTAAAAGTTTAAAGTAACTGAAATAATATAAAAAAAACACGTGCAGATATCAGTATGAAATTTAGGTAACTTCATCACCTCTGAAATGTTTACCTTTGTATGAAATAATTTTTCATATATCAGGTTTATGCCTAAAATAATACATTTGGGAAAGAGCTGTGGCTGACTGCATGATTTAGTCTCTGGTCAGGGACATTTAAGGGCTTATGATATACCTCCTTAAATGGAAGGGGATTCAATAAAATGCTCAAGAGGTTTTCATGAGGCCATTTTCTTCATTTATTAACTGTAACCAGTTTTACTCAATGTCACACACACCTAAAGTAGCTCAAAGTCTACCCCATCACTTCAGCAGAAACAGACTCAAATGATTTGATTACAGGGTCAGAGGGTTGGGAGGGGGGGGGGGGGGGCTGAAAGGTGGTAAGTGTTTTGGGATGCCAGCCAGGACTGAGTGACACACCTTCACCCATTGGCCGGCTGGCTTGACCCTGACCTTCAGCCACAGTCACCCTGACAGATGGGGGTGCCTCTTTAAGCCACAGATAGATGTGAACTTTGACCCCCAGACTGACCACTCGGTGTGGACATGTGGGCGCAGAGGTGGGGCAAAGTTCCTCTTCAGCATTAAGGCCTTCCCGTGACCTTACCTTGCCTCTCAGCCAACACAGGCAGGGACATGTGACACTTCCCAGGGGGCAACTGTACCACTGCTCTGATCTTCTGGGGTCTCTTGACTCAGGCTTTCATTGGTTCTTTTTCGGCACAATATCTGGGCCCTGAGAGACACCCAAGATCACATGAAAGCATGGCAATCTTTTTTCTGTATTATAGGGAATATTATTTTTTATAATTGTGTTCTGCTTTGATCCCCGGAGGAACAATGCTTAATTGAACGTGTGTACAGTGCATAGGGATAGTATGTATGTTTTCTCCTCATTGCCGGTGGTCTGCTGTTCCTACAGTGTGCATGTGTTGTTTACCATTATCGCGCACAAACCTTTATCTGTCCAATGCTTGGCTGGATATCTGGGTTTATAGGCATCAACTCTGTGATCCACACTGAGCCAGAACCAGAGATTCTGGAGGAGAAAATACTGGTCTATCATGATGCATTGGGACAAATAGAATCCACACATCCATTCCTGAATATCAGCTGTGATACAAGCTGTGATATCAACTGTGATGTGAGTTGTGATATCAGCTGTTGTGATATCAGTTGTGATGTGAGTTGTGATATCGGCTGTTGTGATATCAGCTGTTATGTGAGTTGTGGTAACAGTTATGATGTGAGTTGTGATATCAGCTGTTATGTGAGTTGTGGTAACAGTTATGATGTGAGTTGTGATGTCAGCTGTGATGTGAGTTGTGATATTATCTGTGATGTGAGCCTAGTTGGGCCATGCTGTGGACAGCGTAATATTCCCAAAGGCACAAAACTGGGAGAGTAAGAGATTCAGGGGAGTTGTGGTACCCCAAACTCACCATCTCTTTTCAACCATGTGGCAGGAAAAGGCCAAAAGGAACAGAAAAGAAATGTAAAAGAAATTAAAAAGGGGAAGGGGAGAGAGGGAGGGAGGTAAGGGGGGATTATGGCTGAAAAGGAAGGGTGGAGAACGAAGGAAGAAGGGAAGTCATGGTAGTGAGGCAACACGCATTCAGCATGGGATGAATAACCGAACCTACACAGCCATATGCTAATGACAGGCACCATTTAACAGCGCAAATTCACAAACTCCATTCCCCTTTCTGTTTCTTTCTGTGCCTGTCCCTTTCTCTGGGGCTAATTGCTGGGCTTCTCTCTGCTTTAAAAGAGGGGCTCTGTTGTGAATTAAGCTCCATATTGTGCCCTTGTTCTGCCTTCTCCTGCCTGCTGCTCCCAGCCACCTTGCTCACATATTGGGCCTGATTCTGTGTGTCGCTCGTCCGGCGTCTGCATGCGGATGGGAGGAGCCGTATTATCAGCCAATGCCCTGTAACGCCCTCCGCCCCTCCAACACAAGCCTCTACGTGGCCCCATGCCGCTAACACCATGCTCTACGGGGCACTAGGGTGGTTGGGGTCACAGCATAGGCCCCTCCCTGTGCCGGCACTCAGGTTGAGGGGATACACAGTCTTACCAGATAGCCATACTTCCTGCCAGAAACCCACTCGCTACCCAACACCCCATTCTCTACCCAACACCACTCTCACCCAGAACCCACCTCACCAAACACACCCTCTCACCCAAACCCACTCTCACCCACACCTACCTCCACCAGAATCCCACCCTCTACCCAGAATCCCACTCTCGACCCAACACCTCACTCTCCACCCAGAATCCCACCCTCCACACAGAGTCCCACTCTCTACCCAACACCTCACTCTCCACCCAGGACCCCACCCGCCACCCAGAAACCCACTCTCTACCAAAACCTCACTCTCCACCCAGAACCACACCCTCCACCCAGAACCCCCTCTCTACCCAACCCCTCACTCTCCACCCAGAACCACCTCACCCAGAGCCCCTCTCTACCAAACCCTCACTCTCACCGACCACACCTCCACCACCTCACCCACACTGTTTTCAGCCTCTCACACTGACCAGCTGCTTCGGCTCACTACACTAAAGAACTGTGTGTGTGTGCATGTGTGTGTGTGCTGGGGGGCGGGGTATACAGATGAAATCAGATGTAATGGCTGTACATGAATTAAATTGTATATTGAGCTTTGTAAAGGTGAAAAAAAAAGATTAGCAAAAGAGGACATATTTTCCTGACAACCACATCATACACTGTATGAGCACCTGCTTCTCCAGAGATGCTGCTTTAAGTGTGATAAAATAGTGGAACAGCTAACAATCAATTTTTCAGAAAAGTATTGTCAAGTAAAGTTTTGACATATTTACATATAAAATGCAACAGCAGTATTTTTTAGGTCACGAGAAATAAATTAGAATAATAAAGTCAAGGAAATGAAACTCATGTTAAAAGTGATGAAGAACATTGAATAACCCCAACCTACCTGACCAGTCCAGTCCTGTCCTGTCCTGTCAGTGAAGCTGAAGTATTTAATCTGAACTGGACCAGAGACCTCTCTTTTCAGCAGACCCACAATGAAAATGTGTAAAAGCGGCTAAAGCAGACGGCGATCCAGCCCTCGACATGCGGCGGCGTTGTTCCTGAAAATCGGGACAAGTGGTTGGGAAATCAGAAAATGTGTCGTTGGCCAGCGGCGCCTCGTCTTTCGCCCGCATGCCTTTCCCCTTTCTGCTGCGCACTTGACCCGACGCTGCGGCCCGGCCTAATCCTCTGATCAGCATGCCAGGGAGGCCCGCTCCGCGCCCGGCCCAGCCCGGCCTCAGATTGTCTGAGGCACTTATACTAATACACTGGGGTCTTGGCCTATTGTGGGGCCACCCCGGAATCAATTCAGCTCCGAGCTGGGAAAATTAGACGGAAAGAAAATATAAAAGTAAGTGAATGAATTGCATTTTTCAGTGCATTTTGTATTATTCCGACAATGAGACACCCCCATTATGTGATTGTGTGTGGAGAGATAGAGAATAAAGATAGAGAGGGCGAGAGAGAGAAGGAGAAAATCCCGCTAACGTCCCTCTGGTCCAGGTCCCAACACCAGGTTCAAGTTTTTTTGCACGGCGAGTCGAACAAAAGCGCGGAGTGGAGGGCTGGACTTGGGGAGAGCCGGCAGCTCGCGAGGGGAGAAAAGCTTGGCACACAAACACTTAGCGCTTGTTCCACTGAGCGCCGCGCTCGCTCCAAATCCACAGATTTGTTCGAACAAATTGGCTGGGCCCTGAGGTCTTGTTTGCCTAGCCCCTGGACTGAGAGAGAAGGGGGATGCGAGCGACACAAAGCCCCCTCCAGAGAGTGGCGCATATGGGGAGGAAGTAAATAAAGTCCCTGGTCTGAACTCTGGCCTCTCTCAGGATAGTCTACTACACATACTGTAGACAATGTATCATCTTATATATTAGAAAGCACAGTAAAAACACAGTAGACAAACCAGTAACATACGCTTTTCATAACCTCTAGTAGTCCTCTGGACCAAAGCTATTTGTTTTTGGAAGCGTTGGGGCAGACATTAAACCCGGTTTTTTGAATGCTCCCATCCTGTTGGGCCGTCCCATCACCTCGGCCAATGCTACGTACTTGCCTCTGATCCGCAGGCTGAGCTGTCACTGCACACAAACACCGTACAGGTGATGCAAAGACTGTGGGCACCTGCTCCACCACAGGAGGCGCTATTGAACAAAAAATGAATCATTGCAAATTTCTAATGAATTTGCTGTCAAGACATAGGATATTAGAACCATGAGCACATGGAAATGAATTACGTTTCTCCTTTTCTCCATCTTACACTCATCCACCTTACACTCATCCTTTGGTCATATCCTTTCATCCTTTCTCAGACATACACTTTTGAGAGAGTATGTTTGACATCTTATATTTCATAGTTATGCAAATAACCATTTCTTATTGAATTCATGTCACTCATCTTCATTTCAGCAGAATTTTGCTGCTATCACAGTGTGTAATGGGAACTAAAAACAGCCACTTGGCTCCAGCTGTTATTTCTTTAAAAATGTAGTTGCACAGAAAGGAGGAATCCAATGCTACAGCAGTCACTTGCACTGACCTAACCATTCTTGTATTTAGGACCTAAATACAAGAATGATGACTTGCAGCTGTTATGTCTAAGAAAGAAGAAATGTTCTGCACTGACAGTAAGCTTGCACTACTCCAAGGACATCAGCGTTTAATTTTAAGATTTATTTTATTCTGCATATTTATTTGTGGCTACATTTGCATATGTATTTGAATGTTTTCAAAACGTGTTTTTAAAAAAATACTATTTTATAAATTCATACATTTTTGGCAGTGTGTTTTTGCCCTGAACTAAAACAGCGTATTGAGCGTGGGTGAGGGAGTTTAGGGGCAGTGTTTTAAAACAAAGGAGGCGGGGCAGTCAGGAAATGACAGTGTGATTGGACGATGTTAGTGATTTCCTTTATCACTCAGTGCCCTTTGAGCAGTGGCAGTGTAGCATGGCACCATATGAAGTCCCAGCCAAAAGCTAAGCTCTGTGACTAATCCTGTTTGCCCCTGTATGGGCAACATGTCCCAGTAGAGTGGGGAATGGTGGCCTGCACACGCACCCCTCATTTGAGGGACCCTAGTGGGACGCCCCAGCATCGCTCCCCATCTGGGACAGGGCCTGCTCACGCTGGGGGGTGCAGAGAGGAGGGGGTTAAGCCTGAGTGCCCAGGCATTTACAGACCCAGACACGCCCCCCTGCCCATGCCCCACCTGGGGTACCCCATGACCCCCCTTAGACCCCCTCGATCCCACAGCCATGGACAGAGCCACACTCACACACCGAGGACCACCAATAAGGATAAAGGCAATGTTAACACAGCACAAGCTAATCCTCTCCAAGTATTAAGCGATTCAGGGACATCCTCCCTCTCTCACAGTCTTCTGGCTCAAAATGGCTGCTGTGCATCACCCACGTGAGGATACACATTGTTGGTGGTTGAAGTGGGTTTCTGAGTTCCCGCTCTTCACTATAAAGAGCCTTGTGATTGTGAGAAGGCATTATATAAAAATGTAATCCATGATGATGATGATGACAATGATGGTGGTGATTATTATTATTATTGTTATTATTATTATTATTAATATGAGCTGGCAATTATAGCAAACAAGGACTATGAGCATGACTGGCTCCATTGGTAGCAGTGCTTACTACAGCGTACCACCTGTCTAGTGCAATATTTTGGAAGACCTGCATTTAATTAAAATATAAATCCAGAAGAAAGACTTAACTAAAAAAGATACAGTATTATGGATTAACTGGCAGTTCAAATAAAATAAAATAAAAAGAGTGTGAGGCCAAATGTGACAATGATTGGTCTCATAGCCTCACAGTGTTGGTTAAGTGAAGTACTGTATCCCTCATAGCCTCACAGTGTCGATTAAGTGAAGTACTGTAGCCCTCATAGCCTCACAGTGTCGGTTAAGTGCAGTACTGTATCTCTCAGCCTCACAGTGTTGGTGATGCAAAGTCTGTCTCAGAGAGGTACAGTGCTGGTTCTGTCATGCTGTTAGCTCCCACCTGGGACGTGAACCTGAGGCGTTATGGGTCAGCAGTGCAGAACTCTGACCCGATCTCCTTACTGCCGCCCCGATGTCCACCCAGGGGTCCAGCTGTCCGGCAAAGGAACGGGGAAAACGGGTCCGTGTTCTGAGGCAGATTTGGGCGTGACCTCTGAACTTGAGCTGCGACTCAAACTGACCACTCTCTCCATTTACGGGGTCAAAAAGTCACAAAGGTTCCAGCCCATGGTCACAGTGCTAGTGATTATGACACAGATCAGATTATCAGGGTGATCCATAATCAGCCGCATGTGTCCGTTGCTGTAAAAGAGACCAGCGTTGAAAAGGGAACCTCTGGCTGGATTCCAGAGCTGCATGTTCAAACCTCTGAATCCATCCTCTAATAAGCAAAACCCCTATTTCTTGTTCTTATTGTTTGCATTCTGTCTTTTCTAAAGGGGCCTACTTCTTGTTGTGCACTCCATCTCCATCAGTGATTTCCCAAAACTCAGGCAAGCAGGGGCCTATGCCAAACATCCAATATGTGGCTTTTCAGACACTTGGTGGTGCTTTAGCCTTTGATCGAAATGCAATTTCCAACAGTATTAAAAATCCCCAGTCAATTTCCAATTTACATTTGTTGGTTCCACCTTGTTGGACACAAATTGCAGCTGACTGCATATATTGTACAAACAATTCAGTCTTTCATTTCAGTGTTTAGTATACATATTGTGAATGCAGTTATTTGAATTTCTTTGGCTGTGATACGTAAAATATTTAAATTGTTTCAAAATAAAACTCAACTTCTCCATTGAATCCTTGAAATTTGGGTAGCCCTTTAACCAGTCTGTGAGAAGATTGCAGGTCTGAAGACTACCTGGATTAACTCTCAATATAGTATTGCTTTTATCACGTATATCTTTCTATCTTAATATACTAGCACTTTCATGTTACACTTGTGTTTTCACCTGGCACTTATACTTGTATATCGTTATCTTGACATTGTAGCTCTATCATATCTCGTCACGCCTCATTCTAGTTTCACTTTCATAACTTTCTGACCTAGCCTATGCTTACTCTCTGAACTGGACTTGATGTTCATGGCTATGGATAACTGTTACATAATGAGTATTGCACGTACCTTATTGGACACTGTGTTTTGTAGTTGTCCAGTGACCTTCAGCATGCACTTATTACGCATCACTTTGGATAAAAGCGTCTGCCGAATAAATATAATGTAATGTAAAACAAAAATTCAACAGCAACCATTTTTTTGAAAGCCATACATTATTCAGATTTTAAATGTCACAAAGCAACTCTGGTTATTATAGGCCACACTTATACATGGCAAATATGGGTCCATGGTATTTTTTTACTTTAAATATTTTTAATGCTTTTATGAATTCCTCAGTAAGCTGTTATTTTGCCCTGGATGCAGTCTCAGAGCAGCCTGCTTGCTGGTGCAGTGTTGTGTGCTTAGTTTATTCCCAGGCTTGAATGCCCTTAAGGAACATGTTTAATTTCATGTTTTCAAACAGGGAACATTTCAGTCCATTAAACCGTGAACATAATTAACGAAATATGTCAGCAATTTGTAGTCTCTTATTCTGTATACACCAGGGCATTTGCGTCTGCTTGGCCCTGTAATCATGTCTTGAAGCTATCCCTTTGTGTTCACACATTTTATTTTCATTTGAAAACAAAAACGTTGTTTGACCGGCAGGGCACTGTCATCCTGGAGCTTCTAAACAGTGTTGCAGGAATGTGGGGTTCTGATCAGTGAGTGGATTATGCAACAGGGACACATCAACAGGGTCACATTAACATAAATAATGCTATAAAATTAAAATGTCTTATGAAAAAAAAAAATATATATATATATAGATATTCTAACTTGAAATCTGCGGTCATGGATGGTTGTGGCCCTGTGCGACTGCATAGTGTGTTTATATCAGCAACCAGCTGAATCCTCTAATTTCATGATTTAAAAAGTAAGACAATTGTGACAAAAAAGAAAAAAAACACCAAACAGATTAGGAATATCTGCCTACTTCTGTATTATCAAAAAGTTTCCAATACCATAGATATTTCCAATACCATAGTCAGTAATGTCATGGTATAATCACCACGCAGCTAGATGAAAATTGCCACGTATTAAACTCATAGACCACGCACTTGTACCAGTACAATTATGCCCCATGTAGATAAATTGGTTTTATGAAGCAGTAAGAAACTACTGAGCCTTCTTCTGACATCACTCCATATGGGTGAAATCTTATGGGAGATTTAAGTCATCGTCATTTGTCTAATTCATGTGGTGATATACCGTGTTGAGGAGTTTATCTCTATGAAAGAGTATGAGTGCCCTCCACTGGACACATATATATTTGATTTCACTAATCATTAATTAAGGCGGGTAAACTTGAGCTACCATATTGAGCAATGTTGAGAGGGAGTTCAGAAGGACATCCTGTGGTCATAGCAACTGGGGAACATTGAAAGAGGAGAGTAGGCAAACAAAAAGCATTTGGGTGGACAATTGGTGGTTGAATGTGGCTAAATATGGACCTGGTGTGAGAGAGATAGTGCCTGTAAATTTACCTCCATGATTTCTTTCTAAAACCAAGAGTAGATATGGATTTGATTGAAAGCAGGAGAAAATGGGGTGAGGGGGAGGATGTGACTAGGTAGAGGTATATTGATAGTAAGTGCTATTAATTTGTTAAGATGTTCACAGATGGATCTAAGGATCCAGACAGTGGCAGGGGAGGAGCAGGGGTGTATACCCCAGAGTTTGATATCAGGCCATATAATTGATTGTCAGATCAAGTCTCCGTGAATATGGCTGCGATGATGGCTGTTATAACAGGCTTTGAGATGCATGCACAATTCACCTACTGTGCTGGATTGTGGAGAGATCTGCTACTAGAAATGTATATGTTGTTATTCAGACTTCACAGAATGGGCATTACAGTACAGTTTTGTTGGGTGCCGACACGTGGGTGTTGGGGGAAATGAAGTAGCAGACAAATTAGTAAAAAAGGCCACTAAAGAAGGAACTGATTGATGGAAAGGTCCCATTAGGCAGAACGAACACAAAAGCAATTATCAGGACAGCTGTCAGGGAAGAGTGGCAGGAACAGTGGAATAATGGCAAAGATGGCAGATGGCTATACAAACTGCAGACCTCCGTTAGGGAAAAGCAGGTTAAGGGGAAAAATAGGAAAGAGGAGTATTGGTATTGGCCAGGATAAGGTTGAGGCACACTGTTTGAATTCCACTTTGCGGTTGATGGGGAGACACATAGATGGGTGAGATGTGTATGGTACCAGAGACTGTTCAGGATGTAATAATGGTATGTGGCAAATTTGTCAATTAAATAATTATGTTATTTAACAGGATATTGGAAGGCGGTGGTATGGTTGGTGATATTAGAGACATTTTGGGTGAGGGGGAAGGTTCAAGTAGGAATTATAGGGCCGTACTGCAATATCTATTAGAAACCGGTTTGGATCAGATCTTATTACTGGCCTAATCTGCTCCACACTCCAGCACACTAGGTGGCAGTAATACACCTTTCATGCAAGTTACGAACGGCAATGGACAACGTCGAATAAGAAAAAGGTAAGGGGAGTGTTTTTTACATGGCGGCATATTTTCTGAAGCCAAAACAAATCGGTTTGGTTTCACGGTTTGACTGGTTATACTGAATTATTTGCACATAACGTTAGTATGGAGAAGAAAAAGAAGTTTAATATCAATTTGGACAATTCAGTTTTCACAAAAGAAAGAACTCCGGTTTGTAATCTAGTGTTTTATTAACTTTGTCGGTGTGTCGGACGGTGTAATAATGACAAAATGAATGAAAGTATGGCTGAGAATAGTGTAGCTTGATAATTAGAACACAACATTAAAGACAGCTGCTGACCTCCGCAATGGATGGACAAATGGCTGTATTATCTAGCTAGCTTAAGCGAAAAGGATAGAAATGTGTCTGCTTATCGAGTGCATAACCTGACATACCCAACGGATATGAATGAAGTAACGTTAGCTACCTATTTTGAGAACGTAGCTATGTTCTCAAAATATGGCATCATTAACGTATTTTGCTAGACAACTTTAGCCTGCCTCACACAATGATTATAACTCTCTAGGAGACACCCTGCTGTAGGTATAAGCTCTACATTAGGGTGTCTGTAGCTCCAGTCTTGCAGGTTGTGTTTTAGTGCTTAATAAATTTGATCTTTATTTAACTGGTTGCAAACGTTAAGGTGAAAACCAGTCCATAACTAGGTCTGTCCAGAACCAGAGCGGTGACCCATGGTCATGTTATGATGGGCTATTTGTTAGACTAAATGGATTCTTGAGCCGTGCGGTTAATTCAACGGCATCTTGAAGTCGTTACGCAAAACAATCTGTGAGCTTAATTCACATGAAGATCAAATATAACGGATTGTGTAGTACAGTGAAATATGTTTTAACTTAAAGTCCTTTGTGTGTTTGTGGTCGGATGAATTTCAGGCTTTTAGGTAATGGGCAGTAAGGCTTCCTATATGTTCATGCACCATTTGTACTAACGTTCATTTTTACTTTGTCACTTTGGACAGGTGAAGCCCTTGTTTAAACCCTCTTCTGAAAACAGCGTAGGAAACCCATCGGTGTGCGTGTCCAATGAGCCCACAGCGCCGTCCGCTGGCCAACCGCTGTCCTATGCACAGTTTATTGTCCAGAGCAAGCGGCAGGTGCCGCCGCAAGCCACCGGTCTCCCTGAGAGAGGAGGCGCACCGGGGGCAGGAGTGGGGGGACAGGTTGCCAGAGAGGAACACGGGGAGCCAGACTCCAGAGGGGGGAGCTCAGGAGACCCCTTGGGTTCCACAGAGCCAGCAAAGCCCCAGGGGAAGGCTGCCGAGGCAGAGCCCCAGGCCCCTCTGGAGGGGGCCTTACAGGGACAGGAGGAGCGAGGAGGTCATAGGTCAGAGACTGCCCCCAGCAGCGTCCCCAAGATGCTTGGCACAGGAAACAGCATTATCGTTAGCCCCAGACAGGTAAGAGTGACTGGAAGCTGCCAAAATGGTGAAGTAAAGCCATTTTTCTCCCAAGCTTCAAATTGCCGGCTGTGCCTTTTGAGGTACTGTGGAAGTGCCTGCACTCCTCTGATGCTCTCACCTGTGAGCCAGTGACAGAGTTACTCTATTGTTCACCCTACAGGACATACAGCTCGAAAGGAGAGGCAGACACTTTAAAACCCTACAGGCCACACATAAGTACATCAGGGAGCCAGTGACTACACCGTACAAGGCTCAGAATACTGCAGGAGAACCAGTGCCTATTTTACACGGTATTTTTCTCCATTTAATCAGAGAAGGAGCACAGAGGGTAATGGATAGAGATGGTATCACAGTACAGAAAGTAGGGATTCATATGTGGGTTCAGAGTCAGACCTTCTATGGACACCTGAGAAGGACTGGTTGAAGGGTTAAAGGTTGAAAAGTGTAAGCGCATGCTGTACTGTGGTCTTCAGAGAGGAAACCCCATCCTGAAGTTTGTGAGGAGCGTGCCGTGGGAGTTTGGTGAGGTGGTGCCAGATTACATCCTGGGACAGACGACCTGCGCCCTGTTCCTCAGGTCTGTGTGGATCAGTGACTTTCCCTCCTGCCATTGGATAATGGCTGACCGTATGTGTGCATCCTTCATAGCATGGCTCAATTCTGGGAATTTTCAAAATATGAGATTTTCCAAGGAAATAGTTTCCACAAATTTAAATGAAATATTACAGAATTTATGGGAATTATTTTTGTTGCAAACTGATTCCCTGTTCTCTCTGATGTGTTTATTCTTTTTGTCATCAGTTGAAATATATTCTTCATGACAAATAAAACCTTTCTTAGGTTATAGCTTTCAGTTGTATTTGCGACATTGCTTGCACATTTTTCATCAGAAATGTCTTTAGGCCCTGAAGACCGGTACTTATGTGAGTGTGTGATACCCTGTTTCTGTTTCCCCCTGTGCCTGCAGTCTGAGGTACCACAACCTGAACCCCAATTACATCCATGACCGGCTCAAACAGGTGGGCCAGACCTTCATGCTGAGGATCCTTCTGCTGCAGGTGGATGTGGTAAGAGCAGACCGAGGAGATTCCTGCTTCCTTTTCCTGTCGTTTCCTGTAATCGAAGTAGCATTTTTATCCTCAGTAAACAACAGCGGTTTTGATTTGTTTGATTTTGATAGCGTTTCATTGAGGTTTGTAACTGTGACTGTGAACACGGAGTGCTGTGTGGGTTGTTTGTAAATGCCGCTGTACTTAAACAGGTATTGACTTATTGATTGTTCCATTCCATTAATCTGTTTCAGTGTTTCAGGCATTTCTGTCTGTGTATTGACTCCCACCCCACCCCCATCTCTGTCCCCCGCTTCAGAAAGACCCCCACCACGCCCTGAAAGAGCTGGCCCGCATCTGCATCATGGCCGACTGCACCCTCATCCTGGCCTGGAGGTAGGGGGAGATGGTGTTTATCTCTTTCAGTGAGTTAAGGATGGGTCACTGCTGTTAGGCTGACTCACTCCCTTGTTCTAATAACATTCTGTGGTGTACCCATAAGCCCCGAGGAGGCGGGGCGTTACCTGGAGACCTACAAGTCCTACGAGAAGAAGCCCGCTGACCTGCTGAAGGAACAGGTGGAGAAGGACTTCCTGTCCAAGGTACGGACTGCAGAGGAACAGACCGAGAGACAGACAGGAATGGAGAGAAAACACTCCCCCTGCTTGTCATTTACCATCTAATCCATTGTCACCTGGGGAGGCCTGGGCCCCGTATCACAAAGCAGTTAGCTGGATAACTGTGCTGAGTAAAACCTGGAACACGGACTCAAGCAAAAAGAGCGGGTTTTACTCAACGGGTTTCACTAGTTTAACTCTACTCCAGGTGAAGTAAACCCATCCATTGATTCTCAACTTTGCTCAACTCACTCAGGTGACCGACTGTCTGACCACAATCAAGTCCGTCAACAAGACAGATGCCATGACCCTTCTGTCCACGTTTTCTGTAAGACTTTATTTTCTGGAAGGATTGTTTTTAACCATCATATTTATAACGGCTCTCTGATACAGACTCTTTACATTTTTCTGCAGAAATATGGTGATTTTCAGTGAGAAACATGTTTTTGCTTGTTCTGAACAGACCATAGAAGGGATCATGAACGCCTCTAAAGAGGAGCTTGAGCTGTGTCCCGGCCTGGGACCACTGAAGGTCAGTGAGTGACTGTGTAGTATGGTGGTTAGGGAACGGGGTTTGTAAATTAAGGTTTGCTGGTTCAAATCCCAGGGGGGCCATGGTATTGCTTCTGTGAACAGTCAGGTGTACAAGGGGGTTCTATGTGAATTAAAGAAAAAAAATGCTCAGTGGAGAATAAAAGCTCAGGGTTTTTCCTGGCTCAAAATGGGACAGAGGCAGTACTTTAGTTGTGATCAGATTTACCACATATTGCTATTAATGTGAATTATACTTTTAAATTTTCAGTAATGATCAGATGATGACTGTTCTGTTTTTCACCTGCTCTTCTCACAAACTCTCTTTAAAATAAAAAAAATAAAAAAGATTCTACTGGCCATATCTGCAAATTTGATAACTTTAAACGGATAGGATGTAATTCAGGAAATCTTTCGGACCCGTCTGAACTCAGAGCTTCATCTGATCATGCACTCCATGCATACAGTGCTGTAGCTTTGTTTTCTTCATTTGCACCTTTCCTAGTGCATTGTGCTGATTACGATACAGCGCAGGAGTAATGCTGCTATTGCAATCACAAATGCTGAAAATCCTCTGAGTGCAAGGCTTGCATTTATAATCTTTTGTGCAGACATCAATCATATTTTTGTGGAGGTGGCACCAAATCCTACTGAACTCTAAGCAGGAAAAGCCCTGGAGCTATAAGAGTGGCGGGCATGTCTCTGTATAAACAAGTGATTGAGAGTGACTGTGTTTTGCTGTGTTGATCGATGTCTTGTTGCGTTGTTACATTTCTGTGCACTTGTTGGTTGCGTCTCTCCTGCAGGCTCGAAGGTTGCACGACGTGCTCCACCAGCCCTTCCATAAATCCAGGAAGAAGGCCGACGCGTAGGGCCAGCAGCCAATCATGATCCCCCCTGAGTGGCATTTCTCCTCCTACTGCAGCTCTTAACCAATGAGGATCTGTTGCTAGCATGTTCCTGGAGGCCTCAGACTGGACACAGCAGGTGATCTGATGTGCTGTGTGGTCAATAGCTTCAGTGAAGCTGAGGGGTACAGAGTTTCAAAGATATTGAAAACTTCTGACTTCTATTAGTCTTATCTGTGGAGTTAATTTCATGCCAACGTATTTGTAAATTTTTAATATTGTAAACCACACGTTTTGTACTAGTACACAAGTCTGCACATTCAACTGCCATTTCTACCAGTTTCTACCATTCATAGCAAGAGTACTTTGGTCATGATTACCTTTAAACCTGCTTATCAATGTGGGAACAGTACTGTGCTGAATTGAAGCTTTATTAAATGTGAAGATAATGTATGCTTGCTATACTGTACTTGTTATACTGCTCTTATGCATTTGGAGGTGCATATCTGTGTACTCAACATAAGAGCAGCATAATGTCACAGCCATTTTAGCACAAGTCAATGCAACAATAAACTGATTTATTTATAAATCTTTAATACAAACATACCAGCAAATCAACCCCATTAATCACAATAGTAAAGACAGTGCTGGCTCATTTACAGCTCTCCATTCAAGTTTTACTTTGATTAAACATAGTAAACAGTATAAAGCCACCTCTTATCAGATGTATAGACCTGTATATGTATAGGTCAGATCTAGACCTACATGTATAATATCCTGGACTTAAGAGTACGCATCCGATATAGTGCAATGCTTGGAAAACCAAGGCCGTGGTTTAGCTTAATGCCCATAAAGAGACCCGACTGAGGATGACGAATGAAAGAAGAAACTCAACAGAAATGGCTGCGTTTGCAAAACCATTACCCATACATTCATTTTCTCCCCTGAGAGAGTCAGAAAGGCCACTGGGTTCAAAGGGCTCTGGCCCGTTAACACATTCCACACAGACTGCAAGTTTAAACGTTATAGGGATTCACCTGAAGCATTAAACTCACCACTCACTGTGAATTATTTGGTGTAGACAAACGTGTTTTGATTGAATTAAAGTCAGTAATTGATGGCTCTTTGCATCTCCACCCATTAGGGGGTTTACGGAAACATAACTCCTCATCCTTACCAGGTTTGAGGTTCTCTTAAAAGGCAATTTGATTGGTTAAAGCCACTGGTCTGGGTATGATGTAACCCCACGTGGTGCTATTACTTCCCTTCACACCCAAGCAGGGCCTCCACCAATCAGCAGCAGAGTTCAGCAGAAATGCCACTAACCCGTGCCCCCCCCCATTCCCCAGTGCTGCATTCACACTGTACAAAAGCTCCTTTCTCACAGTGATTCCAGACATTTGTACGGAGTGACAGCGTCTCGTTGGCACTGAGGGGAAAGGGGGTTAGTATCCAATTAGAGTGCGTCTGTGGTGCATACAGGATTGGAGTCTTCATTGGTCAGTCTGCTAGCTGAGCCAGCTTCCGTGTTTCAGTCTGTTTCCTGACAGTGTTTCCCTATCTTGGTTGCTCCTTTGGGGAAGGTGGACAGTCCGCCCCTGGCATGTCGCTCAGTCGTAGTGCAGGCTCTTGAAGTTGAAGCGCTTCCTGTCTGAGAAGCCAGTCATCTGTGGAGAGGAGACATCCATTCACAATTCCCTCCTTGCATGCTGTTAAATCTAAACTTGGACTTCAGCTGTAAACTGGAAACTTAATAGCAACAATGAAGGTGGCTCACCTGATTTGGATCTTTAGTGAAGTATCTCTTCTCTATGACCTGAAAGAAAACCAGCAGCAGACCATTGGCCATCACAAGTGTCAACACCATGTATCAGAAATACTAGAGCAGTACCAGGCTTCAGGATGATGTACTGTCTGTCCTTACTCGCATACAATCACATGTACTCCAAGGACAGCGAACATGTGTGTCTGTATATTCAGGACTTTTTTTACAGGTGGTGTATTTTAACCGGGATGGCAGTAGCGAGTCAGTGAATCTCACCTTGTCAAAGAATCTGCTCAACTTCACAGCGTTTGATGAGCCTGCAGCAAAGTATCGTGGGTTTGTGCAGTCCTGGAAGAGGGGAAGAAAAACAAACCCTCTAAAACGCATTTGGAAATTTAAGTATTAGAATGTGCACTATAACGGATGCAGGGACTGTGACTATCAGTGGAAAGTTAATTAAACAGTCATTTTTTCATACAGTATACCCCTCTGGTGCAGGAGACTGGTATACTGAAGTGTGGTCTACTGCCCACATCTGCTCTCCGATGAATGGGTGTCCATATTATATTCACATTATAATCGCTGGCAGATGACAAAATCTTGTGTCTAAGGATTATGCATTCTATCTCTGACCCCAAGGTTACTGGTGCAGGGACATGGGAAATCCAGTCAGGTTTAACCTAGAGTTAGCACCTTTAAATAAGAGGAAGAACCAGGTTTAACCAGGAGGAAAAAAATGGTTTAACCGAGATATAGTATCAGGAGTAACCAGGAGTAGTGGTCAGGTTTAAGTGGGAAAGCATTGTGTTTATCCAGAAAAAATGATCAGGTGTAACCAAAAGAACGCACCAGGTTTATCTCCTCTGCATTGAAGTCTTCGGACAGGAAGGCAGTTCTCTTCAGCACGTCATTGCGCTTGTTCTCCGGGATCTGGTCAAACTTGGTCCCGATCACAAGCAAGGGGAGGGAGTTTTCAGCGAACTGCTCTCTGTCGTAGTCACTGGGGACCGTGTGGGAGGAAATGGCAAAGCAGCCGTGAGATTTTGAAGAACAGATCTGGCTTGCTGATAAAACATGTCACGTAAATTCAAATATTTGTGTTGTCAGTCAGAGACATACCCATTTGTGACAAGAACTCCTGTGGGTGACGAATCTTTATTTAAGGCCTCTAATGACCAGCGGTACAGATTCTGAGAGGATTTCTTGTTTGTTAGGTCATGGACTAATACAATGCCTGGAAAAACAAAATAACACAAATATGAAGTTGTAAAGGAAATCTGATTACACTGACTGCATTAGTGTGTTCATCCTTATGGTTATTGCTCTTTACCATTGACAGAGCTGTAGAAAACTGATCGGGTGCTTTTCACACTGCTGGCGCAGCCCACGGATCCTCCAACATCCCATAATTCAATGTAGAATGTCTTCTCATCTGGAGTTCCCTCTTTGTAGTCATGGACCTGTCAAACAGTGATTGTGTGTAAACTCCAGGTATTTTCATGAGCCAGTTTACGTGATTATACTTAGTTGTCCGAAGTTATCGGTTGGTAGGTAAACTGGTAAACTGAGTAAGCAGGGATTCGTATCATTTTCAAAACCATTCGGAATATGAGTTTACACGAACATGTAACAATATCACCCGTACACGAATCAAAACAAGAATTAGCATACTGTTCAATTAGCTAGGAAATTGAGGGCATCCCTTACCCGCACATCAACTGAGCAACCCACTGTCCAGGATGGGTTGCCCAGAACTTGATTTTGACACAACAAATGCACAAGAGACGACTTCCCAACACCTGTAAGATGAAAATGCACCGTCTCATTCAGTTGTTAGCTTGGACAGTTACAACTAGCAGAAAATGTTATATTCGACCTAGCTCGTTAACGTAGTTTGTCAGCTGATTGTCAAAAAGAATGCGGCTAACAGCTAGGTGGTTATAATTATTGTTAATATTTTATATATTAAGTATATTTTAAATTATTATTTTTATTTTTTTTGGAACATTAGCTAACTTTGGTATAGCCGAGGACGGTTGCACTAACTTTACTAAAAATAAAGACTATAAGTCTACACTGAGCTCCACGTAGAATTATATGTAAAACTAGCTAGCTAGATAAGGCCATGCTTCGCCTTAACAAGTGAAGAGGCAGGCAAAATTAGTGGTCTCCATAACTACATTGCTTGGTAATTTGGCTGAAGTTGGCTAACTTAGTTGAAGTTAAGGAACCACACGTGATATGCATGGTATTTTAACTACACGATGCACAACGCCAAACATGACTTCATATTCATATTAAAATAAAAGCAAATTGAAAGATCACTGACCTGAATCACCCAAAACCAGTACTTTAACTCTATCAAGAGAAGCCATTTTTCATAAACATTACGACGTTGTCCCGGAAGCACACACTGTACGCGACAGCTCACTCTTCTTCTTACATGATGTGTAACACTATATTGCACAGCCCGAAAAGTGTATCATCGCCACCTACTGTGCAGGAGTTTGGTTATGGTTAAATACCACACTGAGACTGTAGGTGGAAGTAGAGTACACGCACCGCCACACTGAAAATTATTTTTTCTTAAAAAAGTACTTAGGTTTTAAATAAAATGAGACACACATTCCATGATAGTTAAACTTGTTTATTATTTAGTGTACAAATGTGAGCAGATGGAGCGAGATTCAACACAGGTGGTCTGCAAAAAAATAACTATGTTTTACAGCAGCTGTGAGATGATGGTTTGTGATTTTGCTGGTTTTCCCACCTTCCTACCATGGCTGTGTGCAGACATTAGAACAGAGAACAAGTCCTATATATGAATCTAGTGTGTTTTGAGTATACACACAGGGTAGCTGTGTGTATACTCAAGGAATACCAGGAATCCGTGCTTCATATTTATGTAATACAGCGAAGGGTCTCATTCAATACTGCATTGCTTGTCTGTCCCTGTCTCTGCCCATGGCTGCTATGTGCATAGCTCTGCACAGACCTAAATCATGGCCAGACTTATCATCATTAATGCCTGGGGCAGATAGAAATGCTAGTCCAATAATTACTGTCAGTGATATAGATAGTGACAGAGCTGAGCAGAGAAAGACTTACTCAGGCTCTGGTTAAGTGGGAGGGGGGCTTGTCTATCCCCTGTTTTGATTCTGCGCGGTTACACATAGAGTTCACATAGATTCTACGTGGTTACACATAGAGTATAGAGCTTACGGGTGTTAATGTGTTCCAGTCTTCAAGCACGTGTGCCGAACGCTGCCGTCCGTTGATCTTCACTGCCGTATTCTCCTGTCCCTCCTGATGTAGGGCGTACAGCACCTCCCAGACCACCGTGAGGCTGTGCAGCAGACTCCTGAGTTACAGGCCATCCGCAATGGTAACGATGGTGATGGTGAAGATGCTGTTATCAGTGTTATTATTTTCACCATCATCATCAGATGTAGAGTGGCGCAGTTGCGTGCAGTATATTCTGGGCACAGACTCCATCTCCTGAAGTTGGCTGGGTTCCACATTGAGGGAGCACACCGTGTGCTGTAGGTCTCACATTTCCCTTTCAGCCCTGCAGCACATGTATAATTCAGCTGACCTGCAGAGAGGGAGGGGGAGGGAGCGGGAGAGCGAGAGAGAGAGGGGGGGAGCGATTCACTACATTTTAATTAACGTGCGGTAACTTTCTAATCACTGCCAAATATTGTGTGCTGCAGCCTAGCAAGTCCAAGCAAGATTTTTCTTTAAAAACATGTAATTAATGTTTTATCTTAATCAAGATCAACGGTAAAGGTGCTTCTTTAAAGTGACTTTGTGACGGTGTCTATGTAAAAATAAATTATTGAATTGCACTGAGTAAAATTGATTTATTTTTGTAATGCTTTAAATTTTATAAATGAGCTTTTTGGCACATTGTGCTAATTGTTTTCTGAGCTACATTTTCAGTGCCAGTTTCAGGTGCAGAGTGTTTTAGTGGATCTGGTCTGAATTATGGTATATTATAAAGATTATAACCCCATTAATGTTAATGAGAAGGGAGGGGAGTATAGAATAGCAACATAAGTTTGCCACTGGTGCCAAACTGTAGACACAGTGAATGTATTTATAGGTCTTAACAGCAGGGAGGTAAAGCGTAGGTGCAGTATGTGAGGTTACTGGTAAAAGCAGTGTAAGGAGAGGGTACTTGGAGTGCAGATTTATGAATGGAGCAGAGCAGATTTTGACCAATGGGAGCTGTCAGAGACACAGGAGCGCCTGTACTCCAGACTGTACGTGTGAACGTGAATGCATTTTTATTCAGCGTGCTCCACAGTGATTGGCTGTCCCAATGTGCCGTGGTTGACAGGGCTGATAAATGGGCAGAGTGCAGCCTGAGTTATTTATTTATTTATTTATTCATCACATTCTCGGCTCGATGTCTGGACCCTGTCCAGAATGCTTTGCTGCATCATGACATCACTCCATTCCTTTTCTAGATAGGGTATGATGTGCGTGTGTGTGTGTGTGTGTGTGTGTGCGGTGCGCGTGCGCGTGCGTGTGTGTGGGTAAGGGGTGTCCAGTGATTCCATCTGTTCAACTGACAAAATGATTTATCTTTATCTGTATTTGGATATAAAACCAAAGTGGTCATGGATTAGAAGTTGGGTAAACCATAGGGTTGTTCAACCTGGTCTAGGTTGGAATGTTGCTAGCTAGCAAGTCACTGTTGCAGGTAGCAAAACACTACTGACTTCAGAGTTGCTAACACTTGATGATTTTTTTTTGTAGCAGTCAGAAAGTCAGGGATGGATCATTGTAACTACGGTGGCAGATTTGCGCAGTTTGTGTGTGTTTGTTTACATGGACACGCACATATTTGTGCTTGAAGGTACTGTGCCTCAGAGCCACTTTTGGAAGAAACAAAATCTGTATATAACGCATGATCTGTGTATTTCCAAATGCCATGCTGGATTTGGATACAAGTGCGTTTGTATTTCTGTGTCAGCTTTTTTGTGTTTATGTGTGCATGCATGTTCAAATACATGCGTGCTCTATGCACAACATAATATGATCAGTCAAGCCTACCCTAGTCCTGCACAGTGATTTATTTGTTCTGAGAGTATTTCCTGATGCCCATTTCCTGAGATCTCTGAGTCTCTATATAAGGAAGAGGATTTGCTCACAGCCTGTTAAAGCCTGCATTTTATTGAATGGGTAGGGTTGCCAGTACCAGCACTAGTTCACCTTCAGCTGAATATCCCTGGTATTACAGAAGGCCACATTCACCTTGATTATGAATTCATCCCATCAGGGGGATCCACGCTGGTTATTAAGAACTCAGCTAGCGATGCCAAACCTTCCAGTCTGTCAGAATGGCGGAGGCGAACTCCATTGTAGGTTCAGCCAATAGTCTGACAGATGACTGATAGGAAATGGCACTAGTGCGTGTGTTAGTGCGCATGACAGAGCCGAGGCTTAACAAAGCAAAGCTGCCTTGAGCTACTTGTCAATCATTCAGAGTAATTTGCACACTGGAAGAGGACACAGAGGGAAGGCTTGTGTACCGGAGTGAGTGTCATTATAATATAGGGCCTATAGTATAGGCAGATTGCAATCATATGAAACATACATGCAGACGCAGACATGCACACACACACACACCCTGTGGTGAAATAAGTAGCAGAACATGTTCCGTACAGCAGCACCATCACCGCCTGCGACATAATTGAAGACTCGTTGACGCAGTGCAACTGAAGACATCACTCTAGGCTGAACACTGACAATATTTCGCCTGTAACATCACTGGAGGTTCAACACAGACATAAGTACACCTGTGTCATTACCACAGCTTAATCCCTGGCACAAACATACCTGTAATACACCTGTGACATCACACAAGTTGTGCCTTTGTTGTAAAATTTGGGTCATCGTGTTTTGGAATAAGCATTTGCGCTAGGCCTGTCTCATTACTGCAGTGTAGGAGGCTGTGGTAAATCAGGGATGTGGCTGGTGCGCCACAAGACAAGGGCAACTCTACTGGCCTAATCCCTTCCTCTGAGTGATGCTTCAGCCAATCACGTGCTGCCCTGTGGAGCTGCCAGCAGCAGTCAGCACTGGCCTGGTCTGGACCATGGCGTGCACCTACACTGTGGAAGCCGGTGTCTCAGCAGGGTTGTCCACCTGCCTGCCTCTTATTTAACTGAGAAGAAGTGCCCGTGACCCGCGTGCGATTGCCGTGGTAACTCTGAAAAGGGAAACGTGGCCGCTAACCCGTTAGCCGAGGTGCTCATTTGCTCCCCTTCCCTTTTTGCACCTCGGCCCGTGCTGGCTGCCTTTGGAGCTGTGATGAAAAAGGCCCAGCAGGCGGGGAGATCGATGCGGTTTCTGGGAGTCCGGGCTCCCCGGGAGAGGAGGGGGAGGCCTGTGGGGAGGCAAGCGGTGTCGGATAATTGGTGTCCTGCTGATTCCAGCACTTCTCAGGATGAGCCTCCACAGTCAGACTGCAGCGGCGGGCCTGGGTTACACTGCGTAATGTCCCCACAGACGCCGATCCACAGCCCCTCACGCTCAAACGCACTTTAACGTGTGACCCTGACCTGTCTCATGCACACATTCTTTCACACGCTTACCTCTGCAGTACATAAAAGATTTTTATGTTGGATTTTTTTTGTCAGTCGAACAAGCTATCATTGCTGGAAACTTGCTGAAGGTAAATTTTACACAGATATAAGGATGCACTTGCTAAACAGGAGTAGTGGTCAGTGTGTGGAACAGCTTGCCGGGTCAGTCTGAAGCAGAGAGTCTTGGGTACTGGAGTCCAGGCTTGACGCTGGCATGCTGGAGGGTGAAGGATGCAAGCTTAAGTGCCTCGGCTTCAGGGAAATGTCTGTGAGCTCCATTACAGCGTTAAGAGTTTTCCTCCAAGGCGAAGCCGCGTTCAAGGAACTGCAGCAGAATATTAATAGGCTTTTTAACATTATTGCAAGGTCGCTGTGATTCATGGAAACGGCGAGGAGCGAGCTCTCAGCGGCCGCATGACGCAACACCGCCGCCGGCGGGAGGACCGCTGGACCGCGAGCGTTACCGCCGCGGCGCGGAGCGAGCGGGAACGCGGCCAGCGACCGGCGGGCGAGCCTGTCCGAGATGCCATCCCACCAGCTGGTCCTCGTTGCCCCGCCTGCGTCCAGCGGCACGTTCAGGACAAAGGCTTCCTGGCTAACAGGAAACACATCGAGAGCGCCGGGGAGCATTCCAGTTAGACTCATCCTCAGCTGGGGACATTTCACATACTGTTCTTAAAATGGAGCCCTGCTGTTCAAACCAGGTTCTGTTAAGATAACAGAAAAACATGCCTGGAATGTGGCACAGACACCCCCACATGGCTATAATTACTCATGAAAAAACATGTAGTTTATCTGTCATTAACATTTTAAGAATGTTCTGAAAGTAGGTGCATTTAAATGTTGCTAATGGTCCCGGTAAAGCACAGTTCAGTTCTCTGTGGAAGTTCAGTTCAGTTCAACTTGAATGAGACAGCTGAATAACATTCTGAGGCCAGAGCTCCAATGTTCCACCTGACAAATAAAAAATAAAAAAAGATTGTGGACGCATCCAAGAAAGAGAAATGCTTTCACATTGGGAATGCTCACTGCCCTGACTGTGCTGCTCTGGCACTGACAGAGGAGCAGAGAGATGACCAGATAAGCAACAGTGACTCATCAGGTCCTGAAGGAACATGTTGAACGTCAGATTCTCTGCCAGCCTTGTGTTTGCGTTTACCCCGCCAGCCCGACCCTTAGTGAGCTCATTAGAGCTATGATTTCATATTCAGATGTTTCTTAGAAAGCGATCTCTGAAAGCAGAGATGCATTTGTGGGTGATGCCATTTAAGGTGACGCTGAGCGGTTGCTGTTATATCCTTTAGTGTGGCTGTCGTGGTTTCTAAACAGATCCTTCCTTTTAACAGAGCTATCTTTGAGCCACATTTTGCAATGTGGTTAAAGATGCTTGACTGCTTCATGGTGAATGCAGAAATGAAAAATAAAGGTCAGCATTCAAGTGGTTATGCCTGTATCTTGACTGACATATTCTGTATTGAAAAGAATTTAAGCTTTGAAGGACACAGGCTTAAATGCTAGAGCTAAATCAGTGTTTCTCAGTTTGGTCTTGAGGACTATTGGTACAATGCTACGTTTAATTCAGTTGAGCAGTCAAATCACCGATTCAAGTGTTTGCTTTGTTTGTTTAATTGTGATTCAGAATTCACATAACTAATTGTGACCATTAGTTTGTGCATTTATCGATTGTAGGAAATGTTCATTCTGACCAAATAGTACAGTTAAAGAATATTCTGTGAGTTATTTATATTCATTTATGCCTCTTAAATTAGTCTCGGACAGCTATTTAGTTTTATTTTTAAGCATAAGGACTTATTCTGCGGGGACTGGAGCTGGTAATTGAAGGAATAATTTAGCATATATCGAGACTGCTGCACCCACATCTGCAGGAGAGAGGGGAAATGCACGGACTGAACGCCGGCACAAACGCATACCCAGACAGCACATTTACTGCGCAGAGATTTGCACACATGAATTCAACGTAGAGATGCCAAATGAAGACAGAGCTCACTCAAACATAATTAATTTGGAGCTCACGCATAATGAGGACCAACTTGCACAATAACCACTCAGCCTCTGGGGAATGTAGGAATCGGAAGTGTGGACCACGGGCAGGAGTCAGAGAGTTATGCATGATCTTGTGTTTTTCCATTGTCTTTCTGAACAGAGAACTCTTGCCTCTGATGTCATAGTAGACTCCCCAGAGTCCCTGGGCCCGGAACACGCAGAATACAGATGCCTGCCGCAGCACCAGATTGGCTAACGCTGGAGCACAGATACTGTAGACTCACCAGAAGGTAATCAGCTCCTGCACCCCTTCCATCCGCTTGGCTTATTAGCTGTGGGAGGTTCTGGTTGGTAACAGGATGTGCTGGTACTGCATTATATTACATGAAAGCCATTGCTACAGTACTGCGCTTGGTCACACCTCTTACTGAATTTCAAATGGGAATGTTTTGGCTTCGATGTTAGGTAGATGGAGCTCTCAGTGCTAAGAATTTGAAGTAAGCAAGGTGTTTATTTTTCCTTTATTTTTGGTGGTTTGTGTCATTACCATACTTGGCTTCCACTGTTTCAAGAAAGACTCTGTCTTCTGACATCTGAACAACTGCTGCTTTTGACATGTGGTTCTAGAACAATCTTTTTTCTTTGTCTAAGCTGTCCAATGCTTATCCTGTGATTATATTCAGTTTCAGAAAGACAAGCTGTGCAATTAAACACAAAGCGCTTTGTTTGGTTGTCTTATGACAGTGACAGATTACAGGCTATGGCAGCTCCTTAATCCCCACTTCTGAAATTTAATGAGTTTATGCTTTGCGCATATGTCAGGCATATGTAGTTTTAAATAATGTATTATATAACTGATGAAATTCTCTGCCAGTTGTTTGTTGCTCAAATGATGTCTGTATTTTCATCATGAAATGAAAATATTGCTTTATAATTGCAGACAAAATTACAGAGGAAATTACAGACAACCCATAACAGTCTGCACAGGTCAGTGGAATCAAATAATAAATCTAAGTGTTGGGATCCCTTCCTTGCTTAACAATAATGAGCCTGTGGCAGTGTTGATGAAATAATATCTGTGTGCCGAACGTTGACGTTTAAATTTATTTGAGTGAGTGTTTCTTTATGCGTCTGAGTACTGAGGGAGATTGTTAAGAAACCTGCTTCCTGTGGGCCAGTATCCCAGCAGGCTCGTGGGCTGAACGGATGCCTATATTGGCGGGATATGGATCGAGCAGGATTGGGATATTACGTGAGCAGCCGTTTTCTGGAAAAGCTGCTAATCCAGTTTGGCTCTCTTGGTTTTTCCCCGAATGCGATTAGCCGCTAGCCGCCCTTTATTTTCCTATCCGGCCGCGCGGTAGCATGGCTCTGTGTCCTTGGCGCTCGGACGGAAGGTGAAATGCGAGAGAGAGATGAGAGCCCCTCTCCTCAGGGTCCTCCCTCCGGGTGGCTAGCACTGCGAAGGACCCACAGCCCCTGGAACCCGGAGCACAGGAGCTGAGTGCCTGTGCCTGTAAACTGTGTGCTATAGATGGGATCTAGACCGCGTAGCGAAAGGTCACTCAGAGTGCCAGGGCTTCACCTGTGCGTCCCACCTGAGTGTTGATTCAGCCGCTGCTGCTGTTTTTAACCTGACAAGTGAAATAGACCTATGGCTTTGGAAAGGTTACCTGTCCTGAAGCAGCCACATGTACTTGACATTTTCACTCCAAAAATTCAGCTGATTGAGAAGTGAATTTGCATGTAGGGAGTTCTAATGTCCTCTGAGCACTATGAATGTGCTAATTGGCCAGCGCATTATTGCTTTTTTGTGCTTTTGGCCAAACTCAGAGCTGAGCGGGAGCGTGAATAGCTGACTCCTTTCCGGTGGGGAAGGTGTTTTGAGACGTGTGAACGTGAGGCCCAGTGAGGTTTGAAGTGAGACCTTTCCCAGACGTTTC
Source organism: Anguilla rostrata (assembly GCF_018555375.3). Classification (NCBI taxonomy): domain Eukaryota; kingdom Metazoa; phylum Chordata; class Actinopteri; order Anguilliformes; family Anguillidae; genus Anguilla; species Anguilla rostrata. The sequence continues at coordinate 12,414,448 of NC_057947.1, forward strand.
CTCTCAGGTGACTGGGCCTGTCAGCACTTTGCTTGTTTTTCTGAGCTGTGACAAGACGTGGTAATGGGAGCGTGCTTATTCACCTGTTACACTCCTCAACAAGAGCTCCGTGCTGCTGTTTCCTCAGATATTCCAAAAGGCTGCAGTACCAAACCTTGGCATTGGTTGGCTCTCTGTTGTTTTCCCTGCAGCTCTCTGGGTGGGGAGCCAGGTATGTAACAGACCCCACCTGGAGGTGGGGGTTCCTGGAGAGTACCTGTCAGCGGTGCTTCAGCTCCCTTTGAACAGCATTGGTACAGGCAGGTTCCTTCCTTCAGACGCTTCAAACGCTCTACCTGCGCCACTGCCGGCTCCGCCGCCTGCTGATTCGCCGGGATGGTGCCAGACTCGCCCCGCCCCCTCACCTTCTTATGTGACCACATCCCAGGACGAACCATCTGGCAACCCTGCCCAATTAGTTCCTGCTGATTGCCCTTCAGAAAGGGGACGTGAGAGTGGTGCGTTCGCTCCGCATGCCGACACAGTGAAGGGGCGGGGCCCCAGCTGGCGTCACTCCGAAAGGTCACCATGACAACATCTCCCTCTTCCGCTCTGGCCTTTGGGCCTTTAATTTAATTTTTAAGTTGTTTAATTTCACAAGGTGCCGATTGATCTCCGAGCGCACCCAGGGGTGGGGTTTCCCAGGGAGTGTCTGTCAGCCCCTCTGATGGTACAGACAGCAGTGCATTGTGGGAGGCGGCTCAGGGCTGTGTGTGTCTCTGAACTAAAGAGGGAATAATTCAGGAGGGCAGGGAGGGGCGGAAGCAGAGACACTTGCAGTGGTGGGAGGTCTCCTCACTGGCCTCTTAATTACTGAGGATTACACCATAATTAGCAGGCCTCAATCAGGTTATGTATCTATTAAACTGTCAATCAGTTTCTCCTGCTATCTGTCTGTCGTTTTAAGTTTGACTGCAGGTGCCTTTTCCACTAATTAACAGAGGGTTGGAGGGAGACATTGACTGGTGTTGGAAATGGACTGACTGGGTTGTTGTGAATTGCTGTAGAAGCCACACCCGAGCAGAAAGACTTTTACAAGTGAAACCTCACCAAGATGGGGCAAGGGCAAATCTGCAGCTGACAAAAACATAGATAGATAGATACTTTTATTTGTCCCCGTGAGGAAATTGGTTTGCAGCATAATCACAGGCATTTCATCATAACATCACAAAAAAACACTAATAGACATACTCTATACTTCACACTACACACCTCTAACTACACATACTTCACACATTGCAATAAATTAGGTGTAAAATATATAAAAAATAGCAATAAAAATAAATAGTTAAGATGGGGGTAGCCTAGTGTGAGTGAAGCCTAAATACACAGATACTACATGAACCATCATAAAAAAGAAATAAAAATACAAATGTAGAGTAGCGTAAAAAGTTGGATATTATTTAAAACATGTACAGCATTCTACAAGCATCGTTGTTAATGACAATTTAAATATAACTATGGAATTAAAATATGCAAATTTGATTTTAATCTGTAGATTCTTTCCTAGACTAAGGGCCATAATATGTAAGACATTTATTTCCATCTTCTGTTCTAATACTTTAAACTTTGATTTTCAGTAAATTGCTTGATCTTCGGTTGTGACAGGAAATGTATCCAGGTAATTTGCCTTGATGGGCTTTGTAAATTAAGTTACACTAGTGGTGCAACATCTGCTGCACATGCGAGCTCTAACCAACCAAATATATAACTAAAAATTATGTTTTGTAGTCTGATTTTGTGATAAACTGTATCATCACAAAATCAGACTATAATACACACCATTTTTAACGCTGCTTTGTCCCATTTGTCCAGCTTAGCCAAAGGACAAGCAAATCTATTTGTGTAGTCGCCGTAGGCAAGCTGGAAATGTAAAAAATAAACCAGAAGTCAAGTTTTTGTAAGAGTTAACATAAAAACAAATTTCCATTTTGTACGTAAAACTTAATGTAAAATTTTGTTTCTTTGCAAAACCAGAAGCATCTCCGGCCCTCCAGGCCCAGGGCTGTCCGTGGTCTAAAGAGTGTGTTCACATCTGCCCCAGTAATGAAGGGAGCAGCAGTTACAGACACTCCTTTCTCTGTGTCCTGGCTAATTAATGCGCATCCGGTCGGCATGGGAACGGTGCTGTCACACCTGCCATCATCACTCTCCCTCTCCGTCCACCTCCACACGGCGGCATTCTCAGGTGGGAACCTGCCGCAGGACTGTGATGCGTTTACGCCTGTTAGACGGCACCTCAGAAACATTACTTGTGACCGACAAAAAGCCCCCGCAGTGGGTGGACGGGGTACACAACTGCACTTGCATGAGAACAGCAACACGATGCACTCCCTGGGGCATGCGTGTTTAAATTCTGTTATCTACGTACATTTCAACAGCAGTGACCGCGGCAGCCATCGTAGTTAGCAGAAGAAGACACCACTAAAATGTTAGGCATGCAAGAGATCTGATCTCCCATACAAGGGCGTCCCTGTTTGTGTCATCAAAGAGGGAAACTGTCATTGCGAGTGTACTTGGACTGCATACCAGCACTAGTGGGCATGTATTAAAAAAATTCCTATAACTGTGTTACTTTAATCAAATTAATAAACAAGAAAATATAGGGGAATACTTGAGTACTTTTTGTTTGTTAGTTTTGATTGCCTTTTTGGCTTTACATTTATATGTCTGTGTTACTTTAATAAAACCATTCATTCCGAATGGTCCAATTCTATGAATTGAGATAGCAAGTTCCAATAAATATTGAACCGCCACATTCATTAGATATCTCTCCTGTCATGAGTGGTTACTTTTTTTAGTCATCCTTATTCCTCCGTCATGATTTGTGTGCCACGCTGAAATGTATCCCTTGTGAAATGGTAGGCAAGCTTCCAGTTAATGGTACTGAATCAGCAGTTGCTGAACTTCACAGCCGGCCATTTTCTTTATTTGTGCATTTGGAGATAGCATGATACCCAGACCAGTAATAGTGCTGAGACTGCTGAGATGAGGCCTCTGCTGTAAACTAATGCAGCAGAGAAGATGAAATCCTGACCTTTGCTCAAAATATATCTTGTGACGGCTGAAATATTATGATAGCCGAAATGTCATGATTTACAACTAATACATAGCACATTATTGTGCTTGTGAACTGCGCTCGCTAACTGTTGGCTGTGGTTCTGCAGGTATTTGATTTGCTTCAATACTTTAGTGAGGTTTAGGTTGTTGTACAATAATCAGCACAAACTGTGCTTGGTATTTTTTTTAGTGGATCTACAATGGAATGAAAGGTGGCTGCTCCTCTAGGCTAATTACAGTCCCTACCACGAATGCCAAAACTGAGCTTCAAATGCAGACTGTCACGCAGACACACATATACAGGGCTGGATTTGAGCCTCATGAATCCTTCCTCCAGAGACCTGATGCACTGGGAGCAGTCTCATAAAATGAAAGTGATTAGGCACTTTTGGCACTACAGAGAAGAAAACAAAGCTTTTATAGGCAGGCCTGCAATAGTTACATGGCCATTTATATTCTCAAAGTATCAAAGAACCTTCACTGGCACAGTGTCAGTTTGCATATACATATGAACACTTTCATGTGCAGTTTTAACATTTCTGGCTGCTTTGGCTGCAAGCTTTGAAGCAAGAAATAAAATAGGACGTTTAAAAATGAAACGGAGTGATCTTCGTCCAGCTTTGTTAACTCCAGCTCAAGGTGAGAAAGGAGAATCGGGTGCAGAAAAAAGGTAAATAATGGATGTCTTGTTTTGAGTGGGATTCACCGACCTCAGCTTCAGAGCGGGAAGGTTAATGAGCTCTAAATGAGGACAGATGTTATGTGTGTAAACGGTAATTGGTGTTAGCATGTGTGCTGCTCCTGAAGGAGTCCGGACCACTGGTCATGCGCCAAAAACAACGGCGGGTTTGGACTGCTGCTCCGTCTGGACTAAAAGCAGCACAGGGCCAGCCATTTCCCACACACCATCGCGTCCACACACCAATACCATGTTCTCCCTCTCTTTCTTCCCCTTCCCTGATCTCTGCATCGCTTCATTTTAGTCTCTCACTTTTTCTCTCACTCTCTCTCTCTCTATCTGTGGAAGAGGAGGTGGTATAATTACATGTTCCCAGAAGTCATGGAATGGAGTGAAATGTTTTTTGTTTCTCTTTCTCTTTAGGGAAGCTTGTTCCCATTGTTTTTAATCGATTTGGAAGAGGAGGCAGGTGGATGTTTAGGAGAGTGCAGCTGCACACCTCTTTCATCCCTTCTTTTTCTCTTTCCTTCCTTGAATGCGCTTAGTCTTTATAGGTTCCTCTGGCAGCAGTGTATGAAACAGAAGTGCATCCACTATTCCCCTTCCCCTCGCTGTTCTGGAGGAGGGGCCTGGGGTAATGACTGACTCGATCGGGGATCAAATTACAAAGCCTGACCTTCAACATGTGTCCCCGCCTCTCCCCGTGTCATTGCCCCATCGATTCCTTCAGAAAGACGGCAGAGAGGAAATGAGAGAGAGAGAGACTGACAGAAAAAGAGAGGAGCAGACTGCTCTCTGTGTGCAGTCGGTCTGTTCAACATGTGCTCGCCAGATAACGCTCACCAGACTGATCAGAACCAGCCGAGGTGACCTATCAGAAGCCGGCTTTCCTTCTCATGCCTGTGGCTGCATGTGGCCTGAGACCGAGCTCTGCATTGGTCATTCCCGCTCACGCCACCCTCAGAGCACCGCAACAGCGCCCCCTGGACCCCGGCCTCCCAGGCGGCGCGTCCACCCGCAGGTGCGTTTCAGACGGAGCAGGAAGGAGATCAGAGTAAACCAGTTATATCCGCCCGCAGGCATCAGCAGCAGCCTAGCCGGGACACAGCTTGTCAGCGCATCTCTCTTTCACAGCGCATGCATTAGAAGTGACACAAAGCATTTTATACAATTTCTATGGGTGACACGCCAGAACCGGCGCATTTCTGCCATCATGCCAGGTAATGACAGGCAGGTGTGTGACAAAGGGAAAGTGACAGAGCGCAGAACTGCTCAGGTTTGTGAAATTTGACTTGGTTTGGGTGGTTTGAACAGAAAACACAATATTAGTGGCAGAGTCCTATTGACTGAGGATGTCCACTGCGAGGAAAATCCGCTTTAATGTGACAGCTCCTGGTACCCCAGAGGCCTGTCTGACTGCAGTGACCCCTCCCCTCCCTGCCCCCCCTTTTTAAGGCTTATGATGGATTTTAAACCATACACCATACAGTTAGCAGCTAATTTTAGTGGTTTTGAACAAAGTAAAGCATGAGAACAGGCGTTAAATTTTACAGTGATCAAATGAAAAGAAATGAAAAGTAATTAGCTAGCTAGCAGCAAATACTCTGGAAACTGCCTACCTTAAAAACAGGCAAACATCTGTGTTCGGAATTCACTGGAGCCAATGAATTTGTTTATCATTGTTCAGCTGACCGCATTTGATCTGATAGACAAACACAGGTAGCTGTGCAGGTGTTTTCGAAAAATATGTTTTATACTACAATCATTGAGGATTCCATCAGACCCTTTAGCCCCACTCATTCTGTCCCAGTGACTAAGGCTGCCGCTGAACACAAACTCATGAAGATGAAACATCTTCAAAGGAATTTTCAATGTCAGTGACTGTCAGAAACAACTTATTTTATTTATATTTTCCCCCTGTATTCTTGGCCTTGGCCGCAGGGAAATATTGCTTTGATGTTCGGCAGTAAGAGCTGTTGCCAGGTGATACCGAGGGGAATCGCGCTGGAGAGGCTACAGGCACAGCACATTACAAATGGAACACTTCCATTTTGAACAGAGCGCTCACGGGACCGTCACCTCAGACAAACATCGGTGCGCTGGCGCACTGCTCTGAAGGGTGTTCCCACCGCTCAAGTAAAAGGCAAAAATAACAAAATTTTATTCTGTGAGAGAGAGATTGAGAGAGAGAAAGATGTTTTATTTTTACTGTATACATTATTTTTACATTCCAATTAACATCTCTTTCCTTCTCCATATTTTCTCTGTTCTCTCTCTTCCCTTTTCCTTTCCTCTGCCCTGTAACCATCCCTTTATCTCTGTCTTTACTAATCCCTCCTTCCCTTGCCATTTTTATCTGTTTCTCTCCATCATCTCCTGCTTGCACACTGTACGGCTGTACTGGCATCACCCCCCCCGCCCTTCCACACTGCCTGCTGGGAAATTCCTCTGAGTATCCACGCAGAGCCACACGATGACGTCAGCGCTGTGCTGTGCCGGCGCTCCCAGCGAGGCCTGCACTCGCACAAAGCACTTGTGCTCTACAGCAAACACGCAACACGCGACACGCTGCTAGCCCAGGAGTACGCGCGCCGAGCGCTAAAGGAATCAGAATTTCCCTTTGTGATTATTTACGTTTTCGGCAGTGTGTGTGCTGATGTGACGGTAGTTCATTCCCGTTTTCTGTTGTTCCTTCTGGCTCATGGTTTTGTCCATGTTTCTTTGTTAGGGGGTTATCTGGCACAGATTTGGCTGAATGGAGCCTGAAACAGAAATAGCCTGTGATAGCCTGTTCCCGGCCGTGCCCCGCCCAGCCTCCTCGCCCCGCTCTGTGTCTCTCTGGGTGGTGGAGAACAGGCTGGGAGCGCGCTCTTCCCGCAGGCCCGGCCATATGGCAGCGCCCACAGGCTCCAGGGACAGAGCAGCCAGTGGAAGGAACTCGCGGCTAATGACTATGATGGCCGTAATGATGTACGTTTAGCGTTATGAGAGTCTGTCAGCTTTCCCCACTCATTTCCTCTGGCACTCTCCAGCAGAGCCATTCATTTTACACACATTCATTTAGGATTTTATAAAAATATCTCAATGGGACAAACAACTGAATCAGTCCAGAATGTTCAATGGTAAAGCTGTTTTAAGCAAAACAGGAAAACACTGGAGATGCTTTTCCCATATGCAACTTGTGCTGTATTATTAAGCTTTAGTTAGCATTATTTCTGTCCTTGGTCTCACTTAGTAAACTTTGATAAAGACAGATTATATCTGGGTGAGGCCATTCCCACTCTGCAACTCATTTACTGTATATAACTGCTGGCATAGCACAAATAGTCTGTTGCTGTTTTGTTCTTATAGTTTCGTCCCTCAGCGCTCCCTTGATTTACTGCAATCTTGTTTTTTTTATATTCTGCTGAATTTCAGTGGTCTCCAGGCAACGTCAGCCAGACATTTTTCACTCATTTCTTAATTTTCTTGTGTGCCAGTCCATCATTCCAATAATCAATATCTGACACAATATCAATATCTGACACTCTGTACTGGCTCGACCTGTTGGTACTAAACGGACGTCAGCAGGCTAATGCAGGGCTCGTATGTAATCATGTGCAGTGTCCTGTCAGTGGTGGAAACAGTCCGGTGTATGTTCCTTCCGCAGAAGGGCAGTGGAGTGGTTGAAACAATCCCAATTAAATCCCAAGGACACCGTCGCGCACAGTTGACCTGCTTGTCACTCAGCCTGGCATGGCCCCGCCCCCTTTCCTGCCCCCTTGTGACAGAGCTGATTAATCACACACGGTAGGCGACGGGCCGGGCTGACGCCTGAGAGCCGATTTATGGGATGTGTCTATGCAGCCTACACTTCATTAGGGACAATTCCAGTGAAAAGGTCAATGCTGAGGGTAGACGCCGCACCAGGCACAGCGTCGGTTCCACTGTCAAGCAGAACGCTAAAGGGACTGACACTCTGGAGCTCGGCTCATAGGTTAGGCTCAGCGGGCAGTGCAATGACTGGAAGTTATCTGGAGTTTGTGGACAGTGGAAGTCATATGCTGAGAGAGAGAGAGGGGAGAGAGAATGGCATAAAGAAAAGTGCAGGTGATCAAATGAAATGTGAAATGATGATGAAATGAAACTGCTTTTTCACAGTTTGTCATTCTTATGTCACAGGCAGAACTAACTGCAGAGTCACACAGCTGGCTGTAACTTGAGTGTGTTAAAATCAGCTGAGGAGGAGATTGGCATGTCCCATTTTAATGGACTCAGGGTTGAGGCAGGGGTTGGTGCTGCCTTGTGTTCCTTCCTGATTTATTTATGATTCTGATCCTTTTTATTTATTAGACACTTCTATTTTTGAGACTCCATATGTGAGAGGTTTTTAGTCTCTGGTGTGCCATGCATTGTCACTTGTGAAGGATAAAAGCATTAGTTGGCTATTTGGCAATGCATACTGCTGGGGTTGTAGACAGTGAAAGTATTACACTGATAAAGCACTCACATAAGGGGATTTTTAAAAAGCCTGGCATTGAAGCACAGTGTGTTGAATGGATCTAAAGTCTGCTGTCTTTGAGGTACAGTTCCATACAGATGCACTCCTGTCTGAGATGAGATGAAGATTGATAAAGCTCTACATCTGTATAGATATCAAATGCAAATAATGGTTAATACAAATAGGTATACTTGTGTTTGGATAATGAGATTAAAGAATAATACAGATAAGCAGGTGTACCCCTCTGTGGATATGAGGCTGAAATATGTTGCCTGTCTGAAAAGTACAGTACTGACATTGATAAATATGGTAAGCTTCTGCCTGGGTATGAGAGAGAGAATGTGGAAGCAGAGCTGGCTAGATCTATTCAGTAAAATAACATGACTGTACATAGAGCTCGAAGATGTTTTGGGTAAGAATGACAGCTGGTAGGATGAGATTATCACCACCATCACCCCCAGCAATACAGAAAGAGAGAGAAAGAGAGAGAGAGCATCTTTCTAACAACTCTAGTATTTGTTTTTGCTAGCCGTTAATTAGCTAATCTGAGAGGCTCTGTGTTTATATTTTATCATCAAATTCAGAGTGAAATATCAATGATCTTTCTGCAGCACAATTTATGGCCCAAAAGCAGATGCAAGGGACTCAAGGCTGTGTTAAGAAAGAAGCTTATTTGAATAAACATTTGCTGCTTATAATGAGGCTCAATGCCTCTGAGCTCATACGTATGCACTCTATCACCTCATTTCATCTGGTCCCCGTGCAGCAGGATGACTCAGTGTTCAGGTTCCGTGGCTCCTGAAGAGAACCTGTTGTGTCCCTGAGCACCGTGTCCTCCCCGGGGCCGACAGCCGGCATCAGCACGCAGCTGAGCGACTCCCCACCCCCGATTGTGGCTGGCGCGGTCCTCCGCCGGGCCCGGATGGGAGCTGTCTGTCGGGCGTGGTCCTCTGCCGGGCCCGGATGGGAGCTGTCTGTCGGGCGCATCCCTTTACGCACCCGAGAGACCAGGCAGTGGTGAGCGGCGTGTCCCAGCGGCTAACGCGTGGGATTAGGACACTGCACCACACCCAGAGATGTTTCTCGGAGGGGCAGGCAGACTGCCGTAGAGGATACTGCTTTCAGTACTGCCCTGGAACTAAGAGTTCCTGTTAGGCTTTCTGTTGCCAGCAAGGAGACGTCATGTTCTCTCGTCTCTCTATGACTCAAGATCTTGTAGTGATCAACCGGCCGGTGCAGAGTAGCAGGCCTTCAGCGGCTCTTAACCCAACCTGACAGCCCAACCTGTCTCAAGGTATTTAGCTCACCGGCGCTCTGGAATATATTCTGGTAGCCGGTGTTTGGGTCTGTGCTGATTCGATTTATGAAAGAAAAATTTCTTTCATCGTTCTTTACTGTGCTTTCCCCCATTCGGAGTTTCTGCAGCTTCCCTTCAGAGTCAGCACATCCTCTCGAGTCTCTTCTATTCCAAACGGCTGTCGATTCAACCGGCCAACTACCAAACGGGTGTTGATGAGCGTCCATTAAACCCAGTTATCCAGCATTGTAACCATGACGATACCGCGCCCACCAGCCCTGGTAATGTGCACCCAGGTGCTCGCTCATTGCAAACGCGTTAGAGGCCCGTAAAGTCAACTCGGTTAATGAACAGACATAAATCTGTTTCCTCATTTGACAGCAGACATGGCCTGTAACGCAGTCTCTGTGATATCCTTGCTATTAGATGCACCTTCCATAAATCACAGAGGAGTCCCCTGTCCGGACAATTCAGCTTTTAATAACTCACACTGCGTCATCAAAAACACGTTCACAATCGAGTATCGACATCACTAGTTTCCTTTTCTGAGAGCACAGCATGGAACATTTGTATATGGAAATGACTAAAATCTTTAGTAATGAAGTTGAAACGAAATTAATCTTCCTGCATATCAAGACTTTGTACTTTCACATTCACAAGGTTCTAGGCTGTAAGGGCTTGCTGCAAACGTCTGAAGTGTTCCATTTCCTCTCTCTGAAGAGGCCATTTCCAGCACTGGCTGTTAAGCTAGAACCATTAGCGAAATGAAATCCCCATCAGTAAGGGATAGGAGGAATATTCATTACTACAGTCTCTCTGTTAAAAAGCACCATCAATGACAGGGATGCCTTTACCAGCCTATTTATATGTAAATCAAGCTGATATCTCCCCCATTGCAGACCCCCACCTAACTTCCTTAATTAAATGGGGTTGAGCAGTTTATTCCACATCTGAAATTCAGATGAATTAAAACTACACCCCTTCTTTGAGGTGGCAGGACTCAAAGGGCTATCTCTGCAATGAACACGCACCTCTGCAGCACACACGTCCATGAAACGGCCATCTTCCTGCGGTAATGAACTTCAGCCGAAGGACGGCGCATCTGCAAAACAGCAAGTCTGCATCATCAGGTGATGTCAGGGATAGATCTGAGAAAGGCCTGTTCATAAAATCACACACGTGTGTGTGTGTGTGCATGGGCGTGTGCGCATGTGGGTGTTATGGGTGATAGGTTACCCATGGTTGCCATAGGAGACAGATCAGATGTCAGATGTTCTCCTCTGCATGGCCGTTTCTGGGTTTGAACACTGAGAGAGCTGACAGCCACGGGCAGTTATACTCAGGCACACAAACTCACCCCCACATCAGTTCATTAACTGCAGTATTTAATGTAGAGTGTAAAATTTTATTTTTGGGCCTGTCTTGTCAGAAAGACATTCTCTTTCAACTCAGGAGAGAGCAAACAAGAACGCCCGCTCCTCTGGAGCACTTTATTGACCAGAGGAGGGCGCTGGTGTGCGGCGAGATAAGCACAGTCCTGCTGACTGAGCACCACCCTCCTCGGGCGCAGTTCGTTAAGCGGCACCCTGGGGGGCTGCCCGCCGCGGCTGGCACCGGCGCAGTCAGCATTCCGTACCTGGCTGTGGGGCGCGCCCATGCGCTGCGCCAGAGCCGTAACGGGATGAGTCACTCGCTGTTCTGCAGCACTTTTGGACGCGTGCGTTTGGGCCTGCAGAGTCACCCCCCTCCCGTCCCCACTGTCACCCCTCCTATGGATTTCTTTGCCCTTGCGTCTCATGCATTGTGAGTGCATCTTCAGACCTGCTGATTCTGCGTGAGTGAAGCCATGGCCCAAAAATGGGAATTGACTTCCGTGTTTTGGGACTACAAACCGTAACAATCTATAGCAGAGTAGAAAGCAGACAGGTGCTATCACAGTGGCCAATCCCCTTTAGTGATGTCACAGTGGAGAGTAGGCATGTCTCTTCCTTTTAGTTATGTCATAATGGAGAATGTGCATCCCTGTCCCTTTTAGTGATGTCAAAGCGAACAGCCTACATGCCATGAAACTGCCATGTCATTGCGTTCGATCAGATTGCAAATGTCCAAAATTCATTTTTTGATTGGATTTGAGCTGTTTGTCTTCAGTAAATTGTTTCTATGTATATTACTACATCAATCATGCTGCTTTTTCACAGCATATAGTCTGAGAATGGGGTCTGATAGGCATCAAAGACATATCTACAGTATGTGTTTGACTTCGGCCTGGCCTGTCCTTACCTTTCACAGACCAGGCAGAGTTCCACCCTCAATTCTTCTTTTTAATAAAAAGGAATAAATCTGACTCATCAAAGTCTGGCTCATCTGATGGAGGTGGAACAGGAGGTACTACCTCCACTCTACAGGAACATTAGTACAGTGGGATGGTTTAAATGGCTCTTAATGAGGTAGGCCTATGAGCATCATGGTTCAACTAGTCCTGCTCACTCTTCAGACAGGTAGGAAAGAGAATGCTCCTTTTGTCCTGTAGAGTTCATTGACTCCATTATTGCATACTGAACAAACAATACAGAATAGCTGTAGGACAGTGCATCTGAAAATCACAAAATGTCGTGGCATTTGAGAAGATGAGCTGCGTGAGGCAGCTTTATCTGTAGAGTGCCATCTGAAGAAGTATAGTGGTGTAAGAACAGCCTCAGGGTTATGCCATCCATGGCAGAAACAGACCTCTGTGCATTTAGACTAAGATCCTGAGCTCCCAAGTGGCTCAGTCAGTAAAGGCACTCTCTGCAAGTGCAGACCATTCCATAGTTTACTAATAGATTACTGTGTTACTTTGGCATTGAGATCCTGTGTTACTGTAGCATTAGCTCCTTTGTTACTTTAGCATTGGGAATCTGTGTCACTATAACACTAGCTCCTGTGTTACTTTAGCATTGGGAATCTGTGTTACTGTAGGATTAGCTTCCTGTGTAACTTTAGCATTGGGAATCTGTGTTACTATAGCATTAGCTCCTAGGTTACTATAGCATTGGGAATCTGTGTTACTGTAGGATTTGCTTCCTGTTTTACTTTAGCATTGGGAATCTGTATTAATGTAGCATTAGTTTTTGTATTTCTGCAGAATCGTGATCCTGTTACTATAGCCTATTAGCATCCTGTGTTACTGTAGCATTGGTTCTTCTCACAGGATGCCAGGTGCTCTCTGTGACAGTTATGTCTCTGTTTCGAGTAGTGATAAGGCATTGAATAAGTGCATTGTGTGGGCAGCCATGGTGGGTACAATAAGAACAACAGGTAAAGTGTTAGTGAATGTAAATTCATTGAGCCTCTTGCTTTCATTTATATTGTGTGACTGTTTATGCTGCAATTTCTTGGCTAGCGCTCCCTTGAAAAATACATTTTAGATCTCGATTTCGATGGGACTCCGCTGGATTAAATCAGTGTTTTATAGTGTTTATTAGTGGTTCAAATGTTCATATCTCTCTGTTGGGTTGTGATGTGGTATCTTCACCTCACTGCTGGGTTGCTTATTTATTTGCAATAGGTCAACTCACTGTGTTGGGTTGAGTGCTTATCTGTGGCTCATCTCACTGCTGGGTTGAGTGTTTATCTGTGGCATGTTAATCTCACCGTGCTGGGTGGAGTGTTTATCTGTGGCATGTTAATCTCACCGTGCTGGGTTGAGTGTTTATCAGTAGTATGTTAACTGACTGTTGGGTTGAGTGTTTATCTGTGGCATGTTAATGTCGCCGTGCTGGGTGGAGTTTGAGAGGAATTATTCGAGGAGGTCTTTCATGTGACCTTCAGGCCTTATTGGTGACAGAGAGTGGATTGGGGGGAGGGGATGTCTCATTGCAGGCACATGCCTGATTTATTGAGCCATGCTGCATGTTAACAGATTAATAGCAAGGACACACATACTGAGAGACAGACTCATAAAACAGACTCATTTACACACTAATGCATTACTTTCCACAGAGCTTCCCATCTCTGCACTTCAAAGCCTTCGCCGTTTAACGTTAATTTAGCAGCTGTGTGACGCTCTGGTGCTCATTCTGCCAAAGAGCACAATTGATTCTGAGTAGCAGTTTCCTCTGACAAAAGCAGAAATATTACCCTGTTCCATAGTGACTTGCACAATTCAGCAAAAGCATGCGTCTGCAGCAAATCTGGGACCATCACCCCTGCCCCCAAATAAACGGAAATAAATAAATACTTTTAAAATGTCTTTACAGTATCCATGGGATGCTTGTAATCCTTGAAAAGGTCAGATGTTCACATGCTGCCCAGGGCCGACTTCTGGGCAGTGATGTCATCATCTTCCTGATTAAGGTGATTATCATGGCAGTTTATCCTGCTCAGGAGCCATCTTCATGCCTTATGTACCGGAGACCACTCATCACTATGGAGACAAGGCACCTGGCAACCCCTCCTGCTGTAAATCAGGGGTTCTGGTTGCTATTTTTGGGTGTGTTTGTAAGTTCTGGGTGAGCTCGGAGGAGTAAGAGCGGAGATATGATTATTCACCAGAGCAGCGGTTGATGGGAAATGAGGCGGATTGAATGAGAGCGGAGGGTCTCATCAGACCTACTTGTTAAGCAGAACATCAGGCTGTATTGATCCTGAGGGGTCAGCTGTGTTTACCTTCTCATCTAATTTCAGAAAGAGAGAATGCTATGAACTCTGAAAATACTGAGGGGGATATTGAGGACAAACATAACCTTTCCATTTCAAACACACACTCTCCCATAGGTTGTGTCTAGTTAATAAAAAGCCCCAGGGGATATAAATAGAGTATACATATTAAAATGATAAAGTCTATTATAAACTATAGTCCTTTATAAGCTGTAAAATCTGTGGTCACAATATGTAGTCGATTCAAATTCCTGATGAATGTGACAAAACAAGCACAAAAGGGAACAAGGAAGCAGAGGTCAAGAAGCCACCCTGCGTATTTACATCACTGAATTCTACACGTTGTGGCTGTGACATCACTTCTGAGCCGTACAGTGCATATTAATTACCCAGAGGGAGTAGTGCATATTGAGTGGTTTCACATTTCCCTGAGAAACAGAGAGGTTGTTTGAGGTTAGCGGGATGGGGACGACGTTGGGGAAAATTGGGACAACCCCCCCCCCCCCCCAAAGATCTCTGTGATAGATACTGAAAACACTTTCCTATGTCCATCATCTGTCACATGATCCAACACTGCATTCAGCCCTGCATTTAATACATCCATCAACAGAATATTAACGCATCATTCACCTTAAAAGTTTTCAACAAAGCGGTCAACACACTATCCAAAATAGCATCAATAGAGCATGCAAGGCTTGTTAAATACAGCACTGGTCTATAAAATCATAAAATATATAAAATTATAAAAAAACACATCCGACAAGCAGCAGTAGGTTTGAGAGTAATGTACTGCTGGGTCCATGAAGCCAATTCCAAATTACATGAACCTTCTAAGCAAAGCCTTATATACTGTAAACGTGCAAGCTAATTCAATATACAATTTATATAACCTGAAGGTAGTGAACACCAAGCTCTGTTTGCTTTTCCACTGTCTTCTGTTGTGTCTAGCCTTGACAAGTATTATTTTTTTTCACCCTTATCAAGTGAAACTGTCTGGACTGTCAAGCTTTCAAACATTATTTTGGTGAACATCCACGCTGATTGGTGTTCTGGGCAGCTCTGCGCTGGTTTCGTTTTTTTCTGGTTTAAAAAAGTCTCAGTGTTTTCGGAATCCAGAGATGATCACATGCAGACAGCATCATGTTGTCGTTGGGACGGACATTTAAACGAAGCGTTCCGCCGCAGGGTCTTTTTTATGAGCACACAGAAGGGGGTTTGGTGAGACTATGTCGTGCTGTAACCGGCTTTCTTCTGCAGTCATTTTGGTTCTCCCCAGGGCACCTGATGTGTTTGTGTTCTAATCCCTGTGGGCAGGTTTGAGCTGTGAGATTACGCTTGTCGCCCGCCATGCCACTCAGGCTCTGTGCCACCATCTTGGTGAGGTGTAATCTTTGAGATTGCATACTCAGGGGGACAGCAGGGGAAGATTATTTTGCTTTTCCCTCCAGCCCCCCCCACCACCACCACCATTCGTCTACTCAGTAGATTGTCTTAAAATTCTGAAGTGTTTGAGAGGTAACAATTTATTACAGTTGTACCAGAACCCTGTATAACTATCAGTTAAATGGAAAGCCCTGTATAAATGATAGCCCTGTATAACTATCAACTAACAGTTAAAACTACCACTGCTACTAAAACTATTTCAACTCTAAATAACAATTACAATGACAATAACTTACTACTATTATTATTACTATTATTATTAGTATTATTATTATTGTTGTTGTTGTTGTTGTTGCTGTTGTTAGTGGGGGTGGTGGTGGTAATTTATTACGGTACGCTTCTGGCCTGAGGGTAAGCATATGCGTGGAAAAAGAGATGGTTGATGATGTAAGTACTTATACAATGCAATTATTTAGTATTGTTTTTAAACGTTTTAATAATTTATTACGTAAAAGGGATGTCCAAATTACTTTTAAGGAGCTCCATGAGAGGCGCAAAATATTTTAAATCGCGCTCATACATTATGTTTCCCTCCAGCTGAAGCCATGCGAATAAGTCGCCATAGGTCCTGGACGTTCGGAACCACGAAAAGCTCTGCTTTATCCGAAATCCATGCGACGGTGATTAATTGCACAGCTGTCGAATACAAACAGCTGGGAAAGGTTAAAAGCAACCAATCAGAATAACGTCTTATCCTGAAGATCCAGACGTGTTTACTGCAGGTCTAGAACAATAGGCCAATGTAAATGTCTGTCAACCTTAAGCGTTGTGATATGTTATGCGAAAAAAAGATAACTGAAAATGTAGCATTTTATTCGAACGTGTTGGGTTGCGCATATCTGTTAGCAGTGCAAACTGTATTTATTTGTATTACGAGCTAAATGACAGTCGCTTTATTCGTTACCCAATCGTAGCTCGGAAAGGGCGGGGCGTTGGCAGGAGTCGCCAGAGGCGGTCCACAGGCGTTCGTTTTCAGTACCGCGGACAGCGACTCGCACTTCACTGCAGGAAATCCTGAGAAGCAAATTGCTCGTATTGCCTACTGTATGCTGGATCTGCAACTCGACGCGAAGACTTAAAATTCAGTGCACCAATTCAAAGACGTCGTCCGTTTAAAGCTAGTGAAAACAAGCTTCTTGGACCTGCAGTCTTTTCTTTTTTCCCTGTGTGTGCGTGTGATAGTGTTTGTGTGAGCGCACGCGTGTGTAAATGCATGTGAACGAGACCCCCTTTTCTTTGCTGAAGCATTTATGTTTTACATGAGCAACGTTACGAACATTGTTTACTTTCGGTTATATACCCAATGATCATCGTCTATTTTGCTTATTTCCATTCACCATTGTGTTGTGATTTTTTAAATGTATTGCTGATTTCGGGGATTTTAAGTTAGTGCTTGATCATGCAAAAAATAATTAACTTTCCTAGTTCAGTTTGAACTTTGTACATCC
The DNA here is from genome assembly GCF_018555375.3 of Anguilla rostrata. NCBI lineage: Eukaryota > Metazoa > Chordata > Actinopteri > Anguilliformes > Anguillidae > Anguilla > Anguilla rostrata. The sequence continues at coordinate 12,431,532 of NC_057947.1, forward strand.
ATGATCCTGCATTCGCATTTTTCATTATCTTTTTATTTGTTACTCTTAAGAACAACCATACGGACGTATTTGGACCAAAAAATCTAATCAAGATGAAGTCACTCCATGACTTTATGAATTTTATTTGGGAACAGAAGGGAGCGTAGAGGAGCGCGAAGCTGCAGGCACAGCTAACGTTGAATTTCCGGAAGTTTTAGTTTAGACTTTGTCGACCTTCTTATTAATGTTATTTCAGTTTGATCGATAAAAATTTTTAGATAGAATTTGTAATTGACATTTGTATGACATTCCTTCAAAATGAAGAAGTTCCGGAAGGTTTTGGACGGACTGACAACCTCTTCTCCAGTAAATGTCGGTGGTACACCGCCTTGCAGTAGCGCGGCCAGTACTCCGACCACAGCGTCCACTCCCAGAGAAATCGAAGTGCAGGAAACACTTGTATCCGAAAACTTTCAAATTTGCAAGGTGAGTTTTTTTAATTTTTATCTATCTTTTGGTTCTTTTTCACTTCATTTTGTCTGACTAATTTCAGTGCTTGCTTGTAGAAGTTCGGTTGCCGGAGATGCGCTTCGTTCCAATATAGTCTATAGGAGATTGTATGTTGTAAGAAATCACAGTGGGGCGTAACGTTGTTGTGACGAGTGTAAGTCTACCGCAGGGTGTTGTGTTGTATGGCTGAATAAGTGCGACACGCTGAAAGTTTAGCTTGGTGTGTCACACTGTGAATCCTAATCCGGAATTCAACGTCGCGCACGAACGAACATATCCGACCTGACGCCTTTGACTTTGGGTGTGCGCAAGGCAGCAATTTGTTTTGCTGTAGATGCGTCCTGTTTTTGTCGCACGATTCACATCTCTGAAAGCGCGATTTGCGTCTCGTCAGTCTGCGGGCTACTTATTTCACTAAACACAGGGAAAGTGCAATTTAGGCACATCTCTCTCAAATTAATTGCCATTACCAGTCTCCAATCTGTACTGTTTTGGTGACCAGCTCGGAGAAAAGGCAGCGATTAAGTGATTTTATTCATATAAGGCCTATATCGGTTGAAATATTTATGGAGGAATTTTCCTTCAGGAAGACGCTGTTGTTAGGATTTCATTTCGAAATCTACTTCGCTGCGGAGCCTGCGCACGCTATTGGCAATGGTTATTAATTCCACACAGGCTTCGGTGCTTACCGATCTGTGTAGCGCTGACCTCATCCTGTTGTCATTTCATGCTGGTGCACAATAACTACCAACTGAATTCTTCGAGGGTCCTTCAGTTCTGGTCAAATTTGTGAAAATGATTCAGAGCCACTGTTATGGATCTGGTATATCCATAGGAAGAAAGGAAATAGTGTCTGGAATTGATGACATAACTGTTGTTACTCCCTTACATAAAAAGCAAAGGGCCCCGCGGTGCTATCCGGCTGATGTGATTTTCGTTGGGGTTATTTTTAGCAGCGACAGAGCCGGTTGCTGCGCACTGATGTACTGGGCGCTGACTACAGCGTTTATTCCAGGTTGGAGGAGCGATTATTTGAATCCAGTGTGAATTATTAAACAGAATGAATGGCCGGCAGTGTTGCAGCAGGGCGGAGGGGAGAGGAGTATAGTGAGACATTAACGCGAAAAAAACAGCTATTTACTTCCAAGTAACTGGTGCAGCACTGGCCGGGTGTGGAACCAGAGAAGAGATGAAACCGTGATCTGTGTGCGGCCGGGAAGGGAGGGGCATAATTCTCGATTTGGAATATTTAACTTTTTGCTGTCTCAGGTGTAATTCCATTGGATGCAAATAAAATTGTATTTATTTGCACACACATGCAGCCTCACACATAGGCACACACATGCAATTTAAGCAAGTTTATGGACGGGATGCATACTTCAAATATCATGTCAATGCATATTATTGCACAGAGTATTAAATAATGCAGCAGTCAAACTGAAGACTGTAATTTGTAAGACAGTAGATTATATGACAGAATAGATGCTGTCAGGACATCAGAGTCCATGTAACAACATATATTGACTGTCATTACTTGTGGCCATGCCTTAGAAACCCTTTCATTGTGTGTTGCATGCAGACCTACACTCTTGGACCTTATGGCCTCTGTGTGTAGGACCTCAGGCATGCAACATGATGGGGGCTCTTATATGAGCATAGTTTCATGTAACTAGCTATTGTGGTGCCCGCTTGCCACTTTTGTATGTTGCTTTGGCTAAAAGCATCAGCTAAATGATTAAATTGTAAATGTGTGTGCATGCGTGGGCGTTTGCGTGTGTGTGTGTGTTTGTGTGTGTCTGTGTGTATATGCTTGTATGTGGGTGTGTGTGTGCTCGTGTGTGTGTGTGTGTATCTGTTAGTATACGTGTGTGTGTGTTTGTATATGTTTGTGTGTGTGTGTGTTTGTGTATGTTTGTGTGGGTGCGTGTGTGTGTGTTTGTGTGTGTGTATGTTTGTGTGTGTGTGTGTGTTCTGATCCCCAGTGTGGTGGTGACTCTGTGATGCTTGTGGTGCAGTGTGCTGTGCTGTGCTCCATTAAGAATGGCCTGCTTTTATTGATTTCACTGTTGTTCTGCCACTTATGAGGCCCGGTGAACAGGCCATTACATGATTGCATTCACTCCTGTTTAACTCAGCACACCAATGGTACCATGATCCTCACCATGATAGCACTGATGCTAGAGGGTGGAGCATTTCACACACTTTACATGTTTTGTATGTTATCATTTTTTCTGTATATTATCATTTTGGTTGTGCATGTACAGGATACAAAACCAGGGCGCGCATAAAATAGAGCTGTTTATAGTGTTTATTTTAATTTATAATTTGTACTTCAAAAACTCCAGCACTAAATCTGATGTTTTGGCAGAGCCTTTTTCAAAGCTTTCTCCCAGCACTCCCTTGAGAAAGGCCAAAACAGTTTTGTGCTGCCATTTCGGAACTACACATTATAAATTATTTATTGCACTCCGGTTCTGTTAGACTCGTCTCCGATGATTGATTTTGTCATAGCACTGCATTTTTGGAGTGTTACTGTTAACGTCTGCTTTTCGGGAGTCTTCTTTATTGACTAGGTGTATGTACAGTGAGCTCCATAATGTTTGGGACAAAGACATGTATATATATTTTTGATTTGGCACTGCACTCTACAATTTTAGATTTGTTATCAAACCGATGTGGTTATCATGTGGTTAAAGTGCAGATTCTCAGTTTTTATAAAAAGGTACTTTACATTTTGGTTTTTCCATATAGAAATTACAGCACTTTTATACATTATACATACCCCCCCCCCCAGGGACATATGAATGAAATGTAAACAAAATTAGTCATGTTTAATACTTTATTGCATATGAACCATAGACATCTCCAGGTGTTCAGTATCTAATGTGGTGTTGCTCTGCCAGGCCTGTACTGCAGCCAACTTCTGCTCCTGTTTATTTCGGGGGCTAGTGGCTTTAAGTTTTCTCTTCAGTGTATGAAAAAAATGTTCAATTTAATTTATATCAGGTGAATTACTTGGCCAGTGAAGAATTTTACAGTCTTTAGCTTTGAAAAACTCTCTAATTTTGATTTAGCACCATGTTTGGGATCATTGGTTTGCTGTAGGATGAAGTGCTATCCAATCAGTTTGGAGGCATTTTTCTGAACTTGAGCAGATAAGATGCTTCTGTACACTTCAGAATTCATTCTGCAACTGCTATCAGCTATAATTTCCACATGGTGAAACCAAAATGGATAAAAATACCCTTTTGTCTGTTTTGGAAAAATACATCAGTAGGCTATGCATTAGAGTGTAAGACAGGATCCAGGATCCCCCCAGTCTCATCTTCTTTGAGGAACAAATGTTCCGGGCTGATGGAGGTTTGTACAGAGGGGGGGTCCTAAAAGAGCTATGTCATAGAACTATGCATTACTTAGCTGGTAATACACTCTAAAGGAATGTGTCTGAGGACTGAATCTAATCAAACTCAATCCATTTCTCTGTGTAGACGTCCACTTGGTTTTCACACACACTAACCTTCACAATGCACGACATAAACGTTCTCCTGTAGTACTGTGTGTGACCTGTAGAGTGTACAATAGTCACTGACACTCCTGTAGTACTGTGTGTGACCTATAGGGTGTCCAATTGTCCCTGGCTCTCCTGTAGTACTGCATTTTACCATTACAGGGTGCAATAGTCACTGACTGCAGTAGAATTGTTTGATCTGTAGGGTATAAAAGCTCTTCTATGGGGCCTGCAGGGTGTAAAATATAAAAATATACTGTACTGTGAGTAAATATAGTCTACATAGCCCTTGTAGCATGATGCACATGATAGTGGTGTCCTTACCAAGGAGATGTCACCATGACTCAGCCGAAATACCCTTTTTAGTGAATTAAAACTCATTATGGAGACTGATAAATCATCGCGGTCACATGCCGACTGAAGAGATGAGTTGTGCAAGAGGTATGTCTGTGTAATTCCAGGTGCGTGTGTGTGAGTGTGTGTGTGTGTGTGTGTGGGTGGGTGGGTGGGTGGGGGGGGTCATATATTGGTGGGCTCCAGGGAAACAGGCTGGGCCCATGGAAGTGGGCATGGAATCTAACCTGCACCCCCCCCCCCCCACATACATTCTCTCATACATAATATTAGCACATTCCTCTGCTAACATACGACAGGCAGCCATAAGAACATGCAATACCAACTTACATGTTCACACACAAACATACAAATTCATGCTTACTGTGCATACACATGTGCGCTAACCAAATAAAGTTATTGTTATTCAGTGGTCCGGGCATTACAGTAAAACAGACCGTGTGTAGTGGGCTCTGTGTGTGTACATACAGTACACACACAGTGTGTGTTCCTGTACACACACACAGCTTTCTTTAGTGTGTTGTACACATGAACACATAATAGGTTTTAGTGTATTGCTCTACACGCTTACGCACTCACACATACAAACATTAGTGTCCACTCTGTGCCTATACCTACGGGTGGCTATGCACTCTGGTCCTGCCTGTATGAGTGTTTACTCTGGTGCACACACACCCCTAATAGCCTGTAAAAAGAAAATGAATGATACATGAGACACTATGAAAAACAGCATTTCTACAGTAGCCTGGGATGAGCTTGATATCAACAGTATTAATACAAATACCCATAATACTGTTCAACCACCATTAAATCTGCTCTATTAGCATACAGATAAAATGGCTTTCTGTCCTGGTGAGGGAATATGACAGAGGTGATTAGCAATTAAATAGTACACATGTGAAAAAACATTTAAGCAAATTGATTAAGATGGCGAAGTAATTACCAGGCCATTAAATATGTTGTAGCTGTGCAAGATAAGGCCTCCGGTCTATCCAGCTTGCTGTGAAAATTCCTTCTGCTGCAGAGGTTATTCTCCCTCCAATTTGCAGAGACCCCAGATAGCCCCACTTGCTATAGGCTACTCAGAATTTAGCTCCCCAGTCTCTCTCGCCATTTCAAAACAATGTCAGAGCACGCTCAAAATCTCTTCTGTCAGCTCTCCCTTCTACTGGCTGCCCCCGGGTCCCACACGAGTCTGCACCAGCTTACAGAGGAATGCCCTGCAAATGGCTGCATCCTGTATCACTTTTATGAATGAACATTTTGATAAATCTTAAGTATGTTGTAAAGACATTGTTAATGGCTGAAAGAGATGAGTGCCGTTATAGAGTTTGTGTATTATGAGATTGAATGGGCTGTGCTCTCCTAAAATAGCTGTGCGTAGAAGTGCACATTCTTTAGAACAGTGGTGCCCAATCGTGTGCCATGGCGGGCTGAGAGTATGCAGGTTTTCATTCCGCCTAACCACTATACCTGCTGATTTCACTAATGAACACACCTTCAGCCAGAGGGGGCAACTAATTAGTGAAATCAGCAGGTGAAGGGATTGGTTTGAATGAAAACCTGCACACTCTCACTTCAGGTACTGCGTCGCCTGAACACGCTCCATGCACACCTGCTCACTCTGCTTCACCTGCCCTGTGTGGGCCGTCTCCCCCTCACCAGTGCCCAGGCGCACACACACACACACACACACAAGCAAGTACTTCATGCATTATTAAACCCTTGTAAATGTTGGAGTCACAAGCTGAGGTGCAGGTGGTCCTGCGGTCTCGCACAGATGGTGTGAAGATGTACATCACTTATGTAAAGATCTGCTGTGGTTTGACTCACATGCAGGTGACTTATGAATATATATTATTGTACTCAAGGTCATACACCATGTATTCTGGGCATTTCACTGCATATTCTTACAATACTGTTTTGAGACATTTTACTTATTGAATTGTAGATTGTTGTTGTCAAAATGTGAAGGCCGATCATTTTAGAGGTGTTATTCTTATAATAGGCATGCTCTGTGTGATCATTCTGAGAGAGAGAGGGAGAGAGAGAGAGACACTGCAGTGAGACTGTGAGACTGTAATCTGACCCCACCCTTCCCCAAATATGGTTCAGTCTGTTTTAACAGCTTCTGAAACTGAGCCAGTTACACAGAATATTTAAGAGGTGTGGGAATATTCAGTGAAATTTATGAAGATGAATAAAAAATGAATAAAATCCTTAAAATCCTTCTGCTGCAGGGTCATTGTGTACCTGGTGTGGCATAGGGAGTGTTTATAATCACATATCTGTGGCATGACACAGCAGGCCAACTGAGCTCTGAAATTCAGGTGGCTCCCTAGAAATCCGCCCGGCGTCATCGTGTGGTAAATCTCTGCTCCGTCGGCTTGGGCGTGCTGGTCTTTGGCTCAGATAGGGTCGGGTGGAAAAGCAGGGACGGGAAATGGGTTGTAAAAAAACAGCCCTGGACGAGTGGAACGAACCACAAGCTCTAGGGCAGCGTTTTCAGTGTGGAATACACGGCTCACAGGAGTACACCCTGGCTCCACTGTTCTCCTAATACAGCTTTTCTCATCTCTAGTACTGGAGAACTGTAGGGTGTGTGGTCGTTCTTACAGAAAAAAAAAATCTTCCTATACAGCAAAGTGAAATTTTTTGTAACTACTCTCTTTGCTGTGAAGCGTGTTGTGCCCGAGCTGTCTGTGTGTGATTTATTTATAAGTGCATTCACTCTGCTGGTGACTCCATCATTAAGTTTTCATTTGCTCTCAGGCCTGGGAGACATTAAGGCCCCAGAGAGCCTGTAGTCCTCTCTTTCTCTGGCTCCCTGTGCCTGGCTCTGCACTGCTGCCCGACATGGCCACAGGCGGCTGTGGGGCACGACGGTCCGGCTCCCTGTTAGGGGTGGTGCGTGGGGAGGGGGGACGGCACCTCCCTCGCCCGCCGGTCGTCACGTCTTTGTCTGCGCACAAAAGGGAAGCCCGTGTGTTGTGTTGTGTTTTGTTTTTGTTTTCCTCTCCAGTGTGGGCCCTGTTTAATGGTCTGTTTCAGCAGCTCCAGCTGTGTGAGGCTCTTCTCTCTCTTACTCTCTCTCTCGCATACGTGTGTGCGGCCCTGCTGAGAGGAACAGAGAGTACCCTTCCTGCAGCTCTGCAGCAAACTGACCAGCTGTCTGACGTCCGCACGCCCACACGCGAGAGCATCCAGATACCACGCAGCCCACGTACCACGCTCTCCACATCAGCTTCAGCTCCCGTGAAAATCTCACCGCATGCCGCAGTTCAGTACTGCACTGCCTAGCTTGCATGGGTGGGAAAATGCTGAAAAAATGATTGAAGTAAAAATAAACACGTCGCTGCTGAGAGCAGAATGTGATCTATGAATAAAATGGCTGAAATATGAATGAGAAATTGTAAATGCCTCAGCCAGATACTGAAAGGGGACAGTGGGCACGTTACATTAATTTTTCAAGCGTTTCACTTCTCTGTGTGGAGTGAGTGCCTCTGCCTTCAGCTGAAGGCTTTTTACAGGCCATGACAGAGCCAGGAGCTTAGCTGCAGGCTTTTATGAGCCTGCACAGAGCTGGGAGACTCCGTTGCAGGCTTTTTACAGGCTTTGTAGTGTCAGAAGACTCAGTTGCAGGCTTTTTATAGGCCTGTGAAGAGCTGGGAGACTGTTGCAGGCTTTTTACAGGCCTGTGAAGAGCTGGGAGACTTGGTTCCCAGCTTTAAACAGGCCTGTGCAGAGCTGGGAGACTGTTGCAGGCTTTTTACTGGCCTGTGTAGCTATGGGAGACTCAGTTGCAGGCTTTAAACAGGCCTGTGCAGAGCTGGGAGACTGAGTTGCAGGGTTATTACCAGCCTGTGTGGAGATGGGAGACTCGGTTATAGGCTTTTTACAGGCTTTGTAGACCAGAAGTGGATGGTGCATGGTGGCAGGTTCATGTAGCATGCTGCCATACGTCGTAATGTAGATTTTACAGCTACCGTAGCCCTACTTAAGCAGGGTATCACTAGAATTCTGCTTATAATATGCTTGAAAATTCGCTTGAAAAAATGGGAAGTCACAGGTTGCAGTTTTTTGGCTTGTGTTTTTGACACTAGCTAGCCATCAATTTAGTCATTCGCATAGGTTAGTTAGATTAGCTTGCCTACAACTGCCATCCAGTTCGCCCAGTGCTTTGCAGTGCTTTGTGCTCAAAATTTAAAGGACCTGACCTGAACCAAGCCCAAGAGGAACCACTTGTGGTGTTTCTGAGGTCATAATTAGACATTAATTACATTAATTAATTACAAATTTCACTCACAGAAAACCCCTTACCTTGAAAGAACCTAGTTCTGCAGTTCCTTGGTTCTGCTGAGATACTGCTGTCTCTGTTAAGCCTGGCTGTTCACGCCTTGTAATGTATTGGGGTGGGGCCAGGCGTGTGAAAGCTGTAGAATAAATATCACTGGGACGTGGCTGGGGTCAGCCATTGGCGATCGGTGGCCATGTATTTTCAAAATGGCCCTCGAAGGTCACATCTCTCTCCTGGTCCAATGAAAAGTGGATGTCATCACTCAGGTACATGAGGCAGGCAAAGCCGTCAGGCTTTAATCGCAGGCAAAATGAAATTAAAGCCCATAAGCTGAGCCTTTCATTCATTAGCAGAGTGAATAATGACTGGGATGGCATGAGGCAGGTCTGACATGCTGCCCACTCACGCTCACACGCTCTCCCATCCACACAGAATATGCTTCGCTTTTCTTCTGCTTTGGGTAATCACTGATGCTCTCTCTATCTCTCTCATTCTGTCTCTTTCTCTCTCTCTCTCTGGCTTGCATCAACCGACATTTGTCCTTAATGTCCTCTTACAAATAAATACAAGTGTTACTTCTTTGTTCTGGCAGTCTGGCAAGGCGATTACTTAACTTGTCAAACAAACAAATACTGTTAGCATTTAATAGTCGGTCAATATCGAGGAAAATGTTGATTGAACACAGCCAACTCTCCTGACATTTCGATACTTTTTATCTGTTATCCATTTCAGAAACATGCATAAATTATTAATGAATGAACAGAAACAATTATGAATAAAATAACAAACAAACAGAGGCTGTGAATTCTCTGCATGCGCAATAGGACCACAGATGTCTCTACTCCTTGAAATGTTTCCCCTTGGTGCTTCTCTTCAGAAGCCAATGCTAGCCTTGGAACCTACTCTTTATTCAAAGTTTTAAGATGGCTAATAATCAAACAATAATATAAATCTCTAGTACTCTTCAACATCTCATAATTCTTGTTAAAGTAAATTACAATGGGACTCTCATGAGGCAACAGTTTTTATTTGTAGCCAAAATGATTGCTAATCGATATTATAACCTGGGACTAAATTAACATGTACATCAAATGTGCCAAGGTCTTAGATATCTGGCAGGTTCTTTTTATGCTTTACTACACCAAAATTAAAAAACGAAGCATATTTCGTATTCATTGCACTATTGTATGTATAGTTTGCACCGCATAACATTAGACAGTTGCTAACATTAGGCAGCCAGCAGGATTAGGAGTGTGTTGACGTTTTGATCATTTGACTGTTGGTTCTGATAGAAGTTATTTCTGGTGAGTTTGAGGAAGGTTATTGAAGTGGATAAACAAGCTGAGTTCTACCAACAGAGCAGGATTGCATAGGTGGAAATCTCAAATGGACACATGGTTTTTTTATGACTTTACGAATTAAAATTCATGAAATTGCTTGCCAGGGACTCATTGTAGAGGCAAATCTTTGTAGTGCTCAAGGACCAACATGACAGAGGACGAAATGAACTCAGGAGATTAATTTGGAAAAATATATAAATAATATGCCTAGATGTACTGCACAGTCTGTTCTCCTTAGCATTTATATATTTCTTAGTTTTAATTTGAACTCAGATTGAAAGCACAACACATTCATCACAGTATTGTACTCTATGTACAATTTTTTTATTATTGCACTGTTATGTGTACCTTGCCACAATCCGTTCTTCTCCTAATTCATTTAGTATTCAAATGCTTGACGTTATTTCCGATGTAATCCTTCTTTCAGACGGTTCGCCATGGATTTCCGTACCAGCCCACTGCTCTGGCGTTTGACCCCGTTCAGAAGATACTGGCCATCGGCTCCCGGTCCGGGGGCGTGAGAATGTATCCTTTCTGTTATGTCTTCGCATGCAGTTCATTTCCTGTATTTTGTCAAAGTGCTCGATATCCAGCCCTCAGGAGAGACTGTGCATTGCGGTGATCACGTGGGAGTTGGAGGTAAGAGTTTAATTCCACTGGTTCTCCTCCCTGCTCACCTGTTGGCTTAGGTCTGTTATTAGTCATGTGACACGCATACATGTGGGCGTGTGTATATGAGTGATTGGTAGGGCAGGACATGGCGTGCAGTGTCGAGAGAGATGCTGGAGTTTCCAAGTGATCTGACACTCCCCCACCTCCCTTTCTCCACTCCTCCACCTTTTTCTGTCTGGCTTCGTCTCCTTGGAGCAACGGGAGTGCTGGTTTTGGTGACTGCTCAGGCAAGTTCAGGCTAACAAGGAATTTTAATGATAGGCAATACTGTGCCAAGCGATATTGAGAATCTTATAACTTCTTCCTCATGTGTGCTGTATCTGTAGTTTCTACGCATCTCCTGTCATCTTCATCTGCAGGAGTGGGTTGTTTCTCTGGAGAATCAGAGACATTTTACAGGCTTGTAGCCATCAACTGTATTGTCCTTGTATTTATTTAATTATGGGGGCGAAGCTGTTCCAGCACAATAATTGTTCTTCTGAGATAGCTGCATTGTGAAAGGTTGTATAATGTCAGTGGAGCCTTGTGCATTGCATGATTGTGTGAGAAAAGTGTGTCACATACCAGGTTGCAGACTTTGATGAGCACTCTTGGAAGATGAAACAGCTTGTTTATTTATATATGTACGTATGTTCACTGAATTTTTCACTGGGAGACGCGGAGATGCTGTCTTTGGAGAGTCACAGTGGGACCCAGTGCTGGAGAAGGCACTGAGGCCTCATTTATCAAAATTTTCTTGGATCTAAACTTAAACATAATCGTGAGATCATTTCCCAAGTTGTGTTTGCACTTATGATTTTTAAAAATAACTGAGACTGAAAAAAAGCTCACTTTGGATTAAAGTGGAGTATCTACATCTTATGCACCCGTGATACATAAATGTCAAATGAACATCCACTTGAACATGAACATGCTTTACAGTAACCCAGTCTTGTGAATGTGGCTGATAACAGCCATTTCTCTCTAAATAGTGTTGCATTTGAACATCTCTTGCACTCTTCATGCCTAACATTGATTATCAATTAAACGTTATTCTTAAAGTACGAACACAGCCCACTTCTGGGCTTTGCGGCAGCTATCAAATGTGCTCCATATAACCAGCAGGTAATTAACTTACGTCTAGAAGTCTATAGTATATGATATATATATAAGCAGGATAGTCAAGGACAGATAAAGGACAGATTAAAAAGGGGATTTTCTGAACAGCTACGACGCAAGCCACCGTACAATTTGATCGTAAGACTGTTGAGGCCCCTGGTTAATTCCCCTCACTTTGCTATAATCAGCCACCAGCCTGATCCTTTAAAGAGTATGAATTAGGCTCTTTGAGAGAAGGCTTGAATCTTAAGCGATCTGCCCAGTGGTGAGTACGCATTGGTTGAACTATACAGGGCTGCAGCGGTTGTCAAAGATCTGTGCTGATACCCCTTGATGGAGAGCAGGCTGATGTTAGTGTTAGGGCTGATCAGTTTAATGTCCTGTCTTTTGAGGCTTTTGGCAAATGCAAACATTTCACTTAAAACATAGTTTTTGTTATTAATACTTATGGAAGTCTGTCTTTTGAGGTCCAGTTGTCCTCAGACATTATCTTTGAGGTTTGTGGTTGAGGAGCTGGGCATGTACTGTAGGTTCAAATTCCAGGTCTGGGTACACTGCCATTATTCCATTAGGAAAATATTGAGCAAAAATTTTTCATTAGTTAGAAAACCTTTGAAGCAGATCTGGAGGCATAGATCCTGAATGCGTGCAGAGGTTTTCAGCAGTCTAAGTAAATGAGTGAATTCCTTTCTCTCTGACCTTCAGTCCCTCCCCGTCCTCTCAGGTAGATTAGCTCAAAACAGCTTTATTGCAGAGCTTTATATTCCGTCATGTTGTGGGAACGCATAAAAGGTTGGCAAATTTGAAATAACTGCATACCGAATATGCCTGAACCTGGATGATACTAGATTTGCCCTCTCTTTCTTTCTCTTTTATTTATCTTGTTCTCTCTCTGAAACTCGTCCTCTGTTCTGTATCTGGCTCATAACTGAATCACTTCCTGGGCCCGCAGACCCACCACACTGACACTTTGCAGGATTGCATTTTTCAGCCCCAGTTAAGAAATCCATATTGATCCGCGGAGCAGTGGAGATGAACATTCAGACGCCTGATCAGTGTTGATTGCGTGTGTCTGTACGCGTTGGGCGCATGTGCTGCGTGTGTTAGTCGTTTTTATGTGGTTTCTTCAAATGAGTGTGAGGGCACGTGTGTGTGTGTGTGTGAGAGAGAGACAGAGAGTGCATGTGTGCATTTTCATGTGTGTGCGTGCCAGAAGACTGGATCTATAACATTTCCAGACAAAAGAGCCCCTGACAGAGGAAAATCAGGATCAGTCATTCAGTAATGATTAGGTGGCCTCAAAGCCAATACAATAAAAAGCTCAGGCAATCTCCATCATAACACATTAATGAAGAGGAGGAAAGAAACACTGTATGCTCAGATGTAATTACTGAGAGTGCTCAGTGGCTCTGGTCTCTTTACCAGCACGGAAGATTGTACTGTAAGTATTCTGTGATCACCTGTATAATTCAGACGTTTGTGTAAATTCCAAAAATATGTCACACCAATGAGAATTAGATCCCTGGTCTGTGAGAATGAATAACTCAGAGTATTTATATACGGACTGCTGTATTACAGTGATGACAGTGTGTGTGTGTGTGTGTGTGCACATGTATGTGTGGGTACGTGTGTGTTTGTGTATTAATGCGTGAGTGTGGATGCAGTGCAACACAGCATTTCATTTCATTTATAAGCAGCTTGTATGCACCGTGAATACAGTGAGAAAGCAGGCCACAGATGGAAGGCTGCTGCTGCTCTCCTCTTTAATGACAGTCTGAATACCTGCTGGGTGGAAGAGATTGATCATAGGACCTCACTGCTGTCACCAGCTCTCTATTCAAACCTGCAGTTCTGTTTTCCCACACTCAGTTAAAACCATAAAATCAGAATGTAAGCTATGAGCTGTGCAGTCTCTCTGATTGGCTGTGAGGGTGATGAGGTCTTCAGTATTGTGATTGATCTCTTATTACATTTCAGTTCCTCCCAAGATTTCTCCCTACTGGAGGTATTTGTTTTACTCATGTGCTTGTTATTTGTGGGTTTAGGTCTGGCTTCTGATTGGTTCTTGCTCTGTTTTTGCTCTTGCTTTGTTTTTGCTCTTCAGCCACTCTATAAAGCTTCTTCGTGGCAGTTTTCTGTAAAAAGCTCTATACAAATGAAATAGATTTGATTTGATTCAATACTGCTTAGGCAATATGACTTTTAACTTTATGGGAATGGTCTTTCAAAGCATTATGGGTAGGATTTGCCAGTATGATTCTGAACATTCATAATTCTGGGTTGCTTCTGTTTTCATTTTTTATTGTGCGAATAATATAAATGATTTGTTGTTTTAAATATGAACAAATGGCTTGCCCATGTAGGCTGAAAGTCCATTTTAGTGCTCTGCGAAGCAATACGGAGGCATGATGTGGTTTATTTAGCCCCAAGGGGCCTATGCTGCACTATGACTGTCTGAGGTAAGGTGAGGACAGCGCTAAGAAGCTCAGAGCAGCATGCGCTTTGCTTTCTCCGAGGTGATTCATCCTGATTCAGCCGCGGAAAGGCTGTCCTGCACAGAAATGATAGCTGAGTGAAAAGGGAACAGAGATGCGGTGTTGTAATGCCCTCATTGTTTTCTGTTTCGTGCTGTAGGGAAACATTGCCCATTTTTTTCATGAAAGAAAGACGCTGCCAGCGCACTGTAACTATTTGCAACAGCGCATCTCTCAACCATTTTGTCTGGGGGCCGAATTCAAATAAGAATGTAATTGCTGTAGTCTGATATTCTGTTTCCAGGCTCTGCAGTGTGTACTTTCGGTAATTTAAGCGAATTGGAGACAGGAATGAGGGGGTGATATATTCAGTGTGTTATATTGCAGGGTCTGGCCAATGCTGAAGCTCCATTTTTCACAGGGATACTAAGCAGAAAGCTGTCTTCCTAATAAATGACTACTGTCTAGGAGGAAGAGGTTAATGCTTATCTTTCAGGCTTAATGATTATCTTTCAAGGTCATGTGTAAATGCTTATAGTGATATCCGGAGGCAGGAATTATACATCATGCACATACAAATACTTCAAAACCGTGAAGGTGTGGCTGTGCATGTTTGTAACTGCACAAACAATTCCAGTGTAATCAGAAAAAAAGGTCTACATCCTACATCCTACTGTCTACATCCGCATTGAGCCATGTAGTAAATATCACTGAATATTCTCACCTCCGGAATTTTCTGTGTGACTGGGTCAGTTTAAGAAGATGTTCAAACAAACTTCTCCAGATTTGAGGAAGCGTGGGGTCAGATTAAAATCTCACTGCAGTGTGGAGTTCACACCTCTCTCTCTCTCTCTCTCTCTCTCTCTCTCTCTCTCTCTGTTTCTCTGGTGTCAGTGCAGCTGTTCTCTCTCCCCTCTGCCACATATCCAGATAATGGGTCTCACTTCTTCTTGACTGTTCTCTCCACAAATGAGTGAGGTGCCAGAGGGGCAAGCATGATTCAGACCACCCTGTTTCCATCTCCATATACACACTGCCTTACTGTCAGGGAATGGAGAAAATGAGCTTTCTAACATGGCTACACGGGGATACTGAAGCCCCTTTAACCCGAGTCATGTGACTTTCCTTACTCCAACCCATGAGCATTCTGTTCCAGCCTTCCTGTCCAAGTCAGAGCTTCCTGTCCCAGTCGACAGCGCGATGCCTTTTAAAAATGGCTTTCGAAACGCACCGCGGCGCGAGGGGAAACAGAGCTGTGTTGTTGTGACAGCTGCCATATTCTTGCGGTGGTCATCGTGACAGCGGGGGACGAGGTGACAGTGACAGCTTCATCCACACTCCCGCAGACACGCGTGGAACCTTCCAGATCCGCTTTCTCACTCTCCGCCGCATCAGAACGTGCAAACTGGCCTTCATAACATGGGAAGGGTGAATCAGCGTACGAGTGTGTGACAGATCCAACAGAGGGATATAGAAAGAGAGAGAGAGAGAGAGAGAGAGAGAGAGAGAGAGAGAGAAAGAGAGGATCTGGACTCCACAGAGAGAGAGAGACAATATCACTGGGGAACATCACATGAAAGCAGTTAGTAATGTCTGCTCGGGTCACTGGCTGTGTAAATAGGCCTGGAGACAAATTCCCATGAGGCTTTGCAATTTTCTTTGCTCAGGTGACATCATCTAACAACTCTCTGTGTATTTACATGGTAGCTCCCCGCATTGACTCAGCAGATGCTGTTATCCAGAGCGACTTGAAGATGTGGAAGTATTTGTGTCAGTAAGACAAATGTGGGATAGCACCAATAGGCACAGAATAACAAAGTGTAATGTCAGCAAAACGAAACAAAAAAAAAAACAGTATTGTACTTAGTATTGTAAACAAAAGTACATTTAACCTGTTTACATCACTATGCCTATTGCCTGTGTTTACATAACCAAGCATGATTAATATCACAAAAGGAGCTCCAAAAAAAGAAGAGGGTAGCTACAGACATTTGAGCCATGGTGCAGTCTGAAGAGATAGGTCTTCAGTCTGAGTCGGATGGCCCTGGTGCTCACTTCTCCGCAGAACTGAATGTGTTTTAGATGCAGCCATTGATGTCGGCATGTTTCGGCGCTAACCCTCAGATCTCTGCAGGAGTATTTTCTCATTTCTGTGAGCGGCAGGCTCCTCCTGCAGCGTGGGCGCTGTGGGCTCGACCGTGGCTACGGCCTCAGGGCACCTGTGTGCCATTGTGTTCTGGATCACATCCACACAGTAAACACACCTCTAGAGAGGCGGCTATAAATACAGTGGAAAGGAGGAAGGAAGCGTGAGTGAGGGAGAGAGAGGGGGAGAGGGGCGTGGCTCCTGTACGCGCTCGTCTCCGCCGCGGAGCCCTGGTCACACGGGGCCCTCGGGGCGGAGGCAGGAACTGCAGCGGCGAGCTGCACACACGCAGGGAAAGGTCACTGCACTATGAATGACAGCACAAAGGGGGAACGTCAGCGTGCTGCCGTAAGGCATGGCAGAGCCTGCGAGCTCGACCCCAGATGCACCTGAGCGCTCATATGCTTTGTGTGTGTGAGTGTGCGTGTGTGTGTGTGTGTGTGTGCATTGCATGTGTTTACCTATGTGCGCATGTGTGTGTGCGTGTGTGTATGTATTTGCGCGTGTGTGTGTGCGTGTGTGTCTGCGTGCGTGTGTGTGCGCGTGTGTGCGTGTGTGCTTCCTTACCTTGTTGATTGTGAGAACACAGCAGCAGCAGAGGGATTATATTACAGTGCTCTGCCCATTATGCAGCACTGTGCCTACAGGCTAACAGCAGAACCTTTATGCTGCAGTGCTGTACCAGCAGGCTAGCAGCAGAGCCTTTATACTGCAGGCTAACAGGCAGTGGGCACAGTCTGTAGTAATTCAATCTTCTCACCCATTTTCACCCATTACTGTGGAGGTCGCGGCCCACCATAAGGGATGGCTGAGTCTGTGAGATGGGAGGCAGAGCACTGCAGAAAACAGATCTGAGATGCGCCCGAGTGCTGCCGCTCTCCGGGTGAGGAGCTAGCGGGGGGAGCTAGCGGGTCCCCGCCTGACCCCTGCTCCCATCGGCGTGCGGGTCTTTGATGAGCCTTTTCACTCTGTGAAGTTTAAAATGGCTGTTGACAGTTAGTGCTCCCGGTCCCAGGAGAAGGGGAATAGATTTTCTCAGAGGAGGAAGTGCTGAATGGTGCAACCGTGCTAAAACAGCAGGGAGGTATCCCCGGTGAAAAGAGTCCCGGTGCCTGCTTGTAAAGGAAAAAAGGGGCTAGGGGACAGGAGATAGGGCATAGGTGGGAGGGCATAGGGTGCACAGTGTAAATTATATATCATAGGAGGGGGTCCAGAACTTGCTTAGAAACTGTAATCATCTTGGTTTATCTAACACACTCTTCCCCATGGTAATTTTCTAAGTGCTGTGAAATTGTAGGTTATTATTGTGTTTTTCCTTTATTGGGAATATTTTTCCCTGTGCAGAATGGATTAGGGGAAAAGTGGGGTAACGTGTTGGATCCCTGTCCCCTGGGGATGGGATAATGGGTGCAGGTTTTGGAGGGGGGGCGGTCTCTGAGGACAGTGGTGAGGTTCAGTTTCATAGCTTGAAATGGCTGTCTTTGTTTTGGCCCGGTGTCCATCGTCTGATGGGCGAGGTAAGCGAGGCCCGGGGGGGGAGGAGATACACGACGGCGCGCTGAAATACGCGGGAGCTTAATGTGCTCATTTAGATACCGCCGCCGTCGCCGTACCCTGCCGTGCGTGTTTCCATCTCATGTTTTTAAAGAAGCGGTTATTCAGGTCTGACAGGCTCGCCACAATCCTGCGGTTTGAGCAGCTCCACGGTACCCCCTGCGCCCTGTGTGCCTATGCTTTCTGATGGGGGGGGAAAGACATCCAATACACGGTTTGAGAGTATTCATATTATATTTCATATTTATATTCAGGCTTGTAAGGGGGGTGGGGGGGGGGGGTTGGAGAGATGAGGGGAGGGGGATAGGGCACCTGTTGCTATTGACCCAAGTGCTGGATTTGCCCCTTTAATTTGATTAAAAAATGTACAGTATATTTGTATAATTATTGTAGCTGCTATTCATTTTCATTCATTCATTGTGGTTAAATGTATTCTGCACAACGACTAGACATTGTAAAACAGTTTTTCTAGGTTTGCGTGCCCTTTTCTCACTTTGAGCACCTGCCCCTCAAAAGATCTCTGCATGGCTTTCCTTTTACCCCCATCAATACTTTAATGCCCCCTAGTATTCAGAATGTTACAGAAATGACATCTCAAAGAATATGGTGTAAACACGACTCTACTCCCCTTCTACAATAGCACCTATCTTCCAATTATCTTTGCTCCCTCCTGCACACAACAACTGCAGAATTACACAGTGTGTAAGTATGGTTTTTTTTGAGAGTTAATGTTATTATTATGGCTGGGCCATAGCAACCAAAGCAACACACCTTTAGTTCCCATGCGAAATTATGCAGTCACAGGAGACGTGTTGCACACAACATGTTAGCTGCCCTATATTGTGCCACTGATCTTATGCGTTTATCACACTTTGGCCCACATAAAGCCTTATTAGGACAAGCCTAATTTTCACCGCCTTTTTTTATTTTTTTAACTAATAATAAAGAAACAGAACTGTCCTAAATATACTCTGTTCTAAAATGGCTTAAAATAAACAGAGGTGACCAGACCCTGCCTCAGAGTGGAAACAAGCATCTGCTTCTGAGACTGGAGATAATTCACATCTGATAGGCCAATGCCTGACAGGGAGGACAGATTTTACAAAACAAGGCCAAAGCATCCCATTCAATGGAAACAACCATTTCTAAAGGTCCATATGTCATCAAGGCTGTGATCCATAAATAAAATGCATTTTTATGTGTTTGTAGTCTGTTGAAATTTTTATCTGCCAAATTCAGAGCACCTCCTAAAGCATAATTCACTTAACCACTGTTGTTGACAACCAATCGGAATGAATGCATTGAATGTTTTTAACAGCCAATCAAAATGCAGCTTGTTTGTTCCAGGAAGCTCCTGAATAGAGGTGTGCTCACTACCCCAATCTGAAACTGTGACCATAACCCTCAATCAACCAGACTAGTAAGAAACCAATTCTCTCAAATATCTTTATTTCTGAGATCTTGGCATCACAAGTTGGACTGTTGAAAGTATGAAGTTTTCCTTTCACTGTTTACATGTACCAAGACAACCCACGCTGAATTATTTTGATTTTATTTATTTTTTGGGAAATCAGCTTAGCGTGAATTATTAAGCTTTTCCCAGTCCATTGCTTATGTGTCTGCGTCTGAGATTGTACTTGCTTGTTTTGCTGGTTTTATTTCACAGTGAGATAGCGTGTGTTTATCATAGGCCGTGTTTTGAAGAGCTTGACTCATAATGCACATGCAGAGTACCATTTTCCCCACGAGCACGAATTGTGACCATGTATTTCAAAGTTAATCTGTATACCAAAAAAATAAATAATAGTGCACTATATTGTTCTTTGGCTACAAATCAGAATTTCTGCTTTCTGCAGGGCCATTGAGTTGACTTGAAAGTGTTTGGTCTCACTAGATTTGCCACGCAGGTGATTCAGATTGTGATTATAATTGCTGTATATATTTTGTGCTGGGTCAAGCAGGAAACAAACCGCATGCGCTGATGGTTTGTCCCCGGCTGTGGAAGTGGCCTTGTGTCTCCGAGAAAGGTAACCGGATCGGTTTCACATAAGGCTGGTGTGTGTAGGATGTGGGTTTGTGGCCTAATCACACATGCAGGCCTGGAGAATGCGTCTGTGATGTGGGGACCCCATTACGGGGCCATGCTGGGTCTGCCTTTATCAGCTGAGCTTCATTTAAATTGGTGCCACTTAGATTGAGATTTTACGCCAGCAGCATCTCTCCATTCTCCAGATAATGCCCAGCCCGGCCCGGTGTTTGCGTGTAATTACGGCTCATCATCGTCGCCGTGGCCCGGGAGTTTGGAGCCAGGGAAAGGGCAGATCCTGCATCTAATAAGGAATGGCTGTTTTCCCTGTGGAGTGGAGGTGCGGCGCGGATCGGTGTTTGTGCGCGTTTGTGCTCGCGGTCAATTACGGGTGACAAATGTGTTCTTTGCTGAACGCGATGCTTTCGCTGCGACTGTGGGCCGCCGTACACACGTGCGCGCGCACGCACCTCCGAGCCTGCTCGCCGAAACCCGTCCCTCGCGGCTGACAAAGCAGCGCCCGTCGCCGAGGAGGATTCCTCATCAGTTTCATTTGTGGGCGAGGAGCTGTGTGTGCTGTCTTTGAAGTCCTTTTGTTCATCCCGGTGGTCCTACATGCTGAATTTAACCTTACCCTTCCCTTCTCGTGGCTCAATCAGTCCTGGCAACAACAACATCAAGGGTGTCTTTTATTTTTTTGTGTTGGAATAATGGTAATCTGGCAGAGGAACACTCGCTGCATGCTAATGACGGAGACGAGTGGAGAGTGGCGACTGCCGTTTTGGCGGCTGCTTAGATCTGCCTCCTGTGAGATGTGGGATGCACCAGGGTGTGATGTTTTATGGACGTTTATCAATGGCCTGATTTTTTTATTAGGTTGCTTGTTTCCACCGCTTTTAATGCTTTGCTTGTGTGGTTCCCCTTTGTTGTGTCAGCGAAGCAAATTTGAATTTGAGGAAAAAGATGAAGAGAAAAGATTCAATCTGCGTGTGAATTGAGAAGTGGGCGCATTGTGAAAGAGGTGGGACTGTTTGTTTGAAACGTGCTGGCCTACCTTTTGTGTGCCAGTTGAAACCTTGAATAAAATACTGCATTCATAAGCATTGCATACTGCCTGTGTGCACTGCATATTGCACTGACGGAGGTTTTCCCATTTGAAGAGCTTCACTCACTGTGTCTTGTCTAGCATGGTCTTGATTGGTGTCCACACTGCAGGCTGATTGGGTGTTGTGACCGACCCTGTCAGTCCGCTCTGTTTGGGTGTTCTGATTGGTCTATGGGCAGAAATTAGTGCCAGCAGAAATTGAATTTGAATTGCATAACTTAAATTTCCATTGCGATAAGGCCTACCCTCGCAGGGTGAACATGCTGTATACTGTTCCTGAATTGCTTTCGCTCAGAGTAAATGTGAAATGAGGATCATGGCAGTTAGTTTTTCTGTACAGTGTGATGCTGTACCAGTCCTCTTACATTACCTGCTCATAACGAGTACTGACAGTCAGTGCTTTGAGATTGGTTTTAAACCCTGCCCTTGTAAGCACCTCCGGTGATCATTACATGTTTGATGTTTATATTCTAGATAACCAGCTGGAGTAATGCTGACGGGTCACGTGGAGGTGTGTCTGTGCTGCTTCTGATTGCATCACGATCACTGCGTCCCGTGGCCCTGAGCTCCATTAGGGATGATGGATGGAGTGTGTGTGGAATCAGCTCTTCATGTTGTAATGCTCACTTTTGCTTACTGACAGATAATGAATGTTCCCACTCTGCCACTTGTCTTAAGTGGCATTTAGAGAAGATCAGGAGACATGACTCACTTCTGAGAATGAGCTCGGTGCTTTCCTTTCATTGCTGCGCAAAGCTTTAAACTGTGTGCGTGCGTGTGTGTGTGTGTGTGTGTGCGCGTGTGCATGTGTGTGCGTGTGTGTGTGTGCGCGCGTGTGCATGTGTGTGTGTGTGTGTGTGTGCGTGTGTGTGTGTGTGTGTGTGTGTGCCATTTCACATTTCACTCTCTTGCAGTCTACCGAATGCCAGTGTGAGTGTGTTTTCTCGCATGTGGCAGCTGTGTGAATATGTCTCCTCTGGGCTTTTAAACATGCAGAGCTCTGCGGCTTCAGAGAGCGCTGTGGTCTGCCTTCAGAGGTGTTCATGAGGTGAAGCCATTGTGTGATTATCAGAGGGATGAGATAACAGGATTTTTCTCTCTGTATGAAATGATGTTGTTCATCTCCAAGGAGAGCAACTCATCCAGACCTGTGGCTGGGACACTCCGGTCACCTATTTTAAGTGATTAAAGTGTCTGATTAAATTGGACATAATTTCGGCGGGTTGTTGTAATGTGCTGCGAATGACATCATTCCTGTTCTGATGCGCTTTTAGGCACACAAAGCCTCCTTTCAGACTGCAGTTGCATTCTCAAAATTTCAACAACCGCTGTGAGGAGAATAAGGTCAAGGTTGAGAAGGATGTTCCATCTGGGAAATCAGGCGCTTTTGAAGATTTAAAATTTAAAAACCCCAGCAATCTCATTTGCATTCACATCCTAAAAAAACCCTGATTTTTGCAACCTGAGGATTACTGTTTCAGTATTACGTGGGAATACACACACAGCACTAACACAAACGCATACACCTGCATGTACAGGCACCATGAATGCAGTCTTGTGGGAGGATGATGATGCATTAGCATGGAGATTACATTCCTTCAACAGAATTTAGTGCACTTTAAGAAGCTTTAAGAAGCTTGAATATTTTCTGTTACAAAACTGTGAATATATTTTGTTTATTTTCTGTTATATATATGTATATATATATATATATATATATATATATATACACTGTTTATGTATTATATTTTTAAACTGTGATTTGGTCTATTTAAATGTTATCTAACATTAGGAAGTAAATTAATTTAAAGCAACTTTTTAGAGTCCTAAAACAGAAGTGGGAATGGCTGTATGGTAATTAGCAGGAGGGATATACACATGTAATTAGGAGCAAGAAAATTTCAGTCTGTTGTTAATTAATGCAGCACTTTCTCTTTCTTTAGCATACTCTGTCTCTCCCCCCCTCTCTCAGATTTCTTTTCTTTTTCGTACCATTTTTATCTCTTCTTTTTATATCTTTGTCTTTTTCGTCCTCTCCCCTTACTCCTCCATTCTATGTTGGTCTTTTACCTCTCTCTCTCCATCTCTGTCTGCATCCCTCTCTCACACCACTCATCTCTCTCTTGCTCTCTTTATCTGCACACAGCCTGTGTGCTCAGAAGAGCAAGCAGTGAAAAGGAAAGTGCTTTAATGATTGGTTCTTGTTGCTATAAAAAGCTTCCAGGAGAAAATCAATATTTCCTCATGGTGGATGGTTCTGTTAGAGTGATATATTAAGAGATCTGCAGTAATGGTGTAAATGTTTTGATTGGTTAATTTTATCACATGGTTCAGACATTTCATTACTGGTACCCAATCAAAGCATACAATACATAAACGTAAAGTAATAATTACCCATTCTTAGATTTCAACAGTAAAATAATAAGCTTGCTATCATTGGCAGACTGTAAATCTGAATAGCTTGACTACAAAGTGTCAGATTTTACTATTGTTATTTTACTGACAAAAACATTCTGCTTAGTCGTTTTCCAGGGATTTCTGCCTAAATGCAATGCCTCCACAAAATTGTACAGCAAAATAAGTTAGTAATTTAGCATGCTTTGTCTTTATAAGAATCAGATCAAAAATTCATTTTTGTTTGGATCCGTGTCTATGCAAAAAAAGGACTTGTACACAGCAAGTCAGTGTGGAGTCAAGTCAAGTATTGAATCCTCCAGAGCTGAAGTTGTTAAAACAGTTAATCTGTAGCTTCAGGTTTCTCATCGGTACCTTGCTGCTGGTTCTGCATTGGTACCTTGCTGTAGGTTTTGTATCGTAGCTGTGCTGCAGGTTCTATATTGTCACCATGCTGCAGCAGAACTGGATATGAGTTGTGAATCTGAGGAGCTGAGAATTTAATATTTACGCTGCTTTTCTGCAAACCTTGCATTTTTGGTCTGCAGGAATTATGCGAAAAGAGAGTGAGGGAATGTATATACTTCAGCTAAACATACCCACCAAATGCCATTGAAAGATGCAAAGCAGATGTTCAGCATTACATCATAATACGACTGCTGTTTTTATGGGAATAGGATTGTGATAGTTCACAGTGCTCCTGCAATGTGCTGAAACATCCTCCTGAAGCCACCTGTAGGGTATCATTAACACTCCCTGAACCAGCAATGGCTAATGACTTTTTTAGCTTCATTGAAAAGAACCCCCTGTCGGTCAGGTTTGTGTGTATGTTTGTTCAGAATTAAGTATCTGCATTCATTTGAGTCCAAAGAGCTGTAAATAACCACTTCCATAGTGACTCCTGCTAATGCATCATCATCATCATCATCAATGGAGTTCCTGCAGCACAGCCTATAGAAGACTGCTGTGTTTCTCTCATATTCCTTGTTTTTTTTTTAGTCTAAAGAATGCTTTTTCTGTCCTTGTGCATGTTGATTTAACATACAGTTACTGTACATCTATCAGTATGCATCTCTGCATGCCAATATAACAGTCTGCATCTCTGTGCATTTCAGTCTAATAAGTACATCTGTATATGTCAATCTCACGCTGCATCTCTTTATGCATGCCAGTCTAACGACTGCAGCTCTGTATTCCAATCTATATGAGCTTCTCTGTACATGCCAGTTTAACAATCTGTGTCTTTACGCATGCCAAAAATCCAGTACGTGTAAGTATAGGGATAAGGCTGGTCTTTTGTTGTACATGGCAGTCCGTAGCCTGCTTTGTGTCTTTGTGCAGAATGATCTAAGAAACACTGTGTCTGCAGTCTGTGATGCTGTGGAGTCTCTGCCTGCAGTGAGCAGCAAAGCGGCACGCCGTCAGACACTGCGATAAATACTCCATTTTATAACATCCCTCCCTGGCCAGCACACAGACTGGCCCCTCCCGCAGCTGACTCCTGGCTACTGCACAGCTGAATCTCTGTACCCTTTGTGTTTTAGGGACCCTGTGCGTGTGTGTGTGTGCATGTGTGTGTGCGTGCATGCGCATGCGCATGTTGAGGTTGAGATGAATGCCGAAGAATATATCTCCATACCATTTGTCAGGTGGTAGTGGAGTAGGGAAAATTTGACTCAGCAGAATGTATCTCGTGCAATCCAAATGTGTTAGGCTGTGTTTTCCTCAGTAAGAGCCAGTGTGTTATAGATATGCACACATGGGAGCTGTGGTGTGGAAGCCACAGGCACATTACAGCCGAGAGCAAAGCACATTGATTCCCATCTGTGTGTGTTAGCAAATACAAAAGAACAAATTTTACAGTATTAGGAATGAGGTGGGAATGGTCTCTGATGCCCACCCTGCCTTTTCTGGATGCTTTCTTGTTTTTTGAAATTTTATTTATTAATCTATTTTTTTTTTTAATTTGGAGCACAGTGTGCAGCTGAACATGTCCAATTCCCACCCTTATATGGAATGTCCAATTATCTGCTTCCTCAGCTGCGTTCACACGTGAAACCACTGCTGATTCAGGGGAGTGTGGACAGCCATGGTTCTGCTCTGCTCGCCATCTTCTTCTGTTCACACCGCAGACTACAGCCAAGCTCCCACAGACTGGAGTTGGACCTTTCATATGGGCCTTTGCCATGCAGTCCACGGCTCCCTGATAAACCATTGGAGGTCGCTGGAGAGCGATAAAGCGTGGTGGCCTAACCGACTGAACCCTCCCATAACCTGGGCGACACAACCGGCAATTGCATCACCTTATGGAGCTGCCACAGCCAGCGCCAGCGTGGCCTGGATTCGGTCTGAAGCCATGGGGTTTGTCCTCAGCCTAACGAGCCACAAAGCAGACTCTGCTTGCTTTCTCATTGGTTCATGAACATCAGTGTCTGCAGGCTCCTGGAGGGTTGCAGTATCTGCAGGTTTAAGCAGATTTAAGGTGAAGTAGATTGCTAGTAGACTGGGACAAACTGTACACCAATTGCTTTCATACATACAGCAGTCTTCTGTCTCTTAGTGGACTGTTCACTATTCAATTCACAAGAGTGTTACATTATTTATTTTTATCTTCTTTCTCTCTCTTGCTCTCTCTCTCACTCTCTTCACTCATTATTAGCGGGAATCCGAGGATGTAAGAGCGACAGGTCCCTGCCTGTTGAGAGTTCCACATGCACTGACCCCAGGGGATGCTGGGATACGACAACTTGAAAGCCAGAGTGTTTGAGATATTAGACAATGACAACAGCCTTCATTCTTATGATCTATTGAATCTGCATATGCTCCAGCCTTGAAAGAATTAGCATTTGCAGCTAATTTTGATGAATAATTACAAGTGCTTGTTTGTTTTTGTTTTTTTTTCTTTCTTTTTTTTTCACCAGCACAATTTTGTGAGCCATTTTGAGTCCTTTTGTTGATTGCTGGTCGCTAAAAACAGTGATTTTATTTGTGAGAATATAAGGATCTGTTACATGTTAATTGAATCCAGGTGAGACTCTTCTCTATTGTTGGCTTGACTGTGCTTAAAGGATGAAGCACAGTCTGCTTTACTGTGTCAGTTTTCCTTGGATTTGTACTAGGGTTGATTATTAATAGAATGAATTTTCAAAGTATTCAAAGTTGAATTTTCAAAGATGACTGAAATACAACATTTTAGAACTATCTTCTACATGATTAACGACATGGATTCTGATAATTGGGAATTTCTGATTGGGTGTGCTATTTCTTCCTCCCTCTCTGATTGGTTGGGCTGCTTCTTTTTCCTTCTCTGATTGGGTGGGCTACATCTTTCTCCCTCTTTAGTTGGGTGAGCTCCCTCTTTCTTTTGCTCAAATTATGTTGGCTCGCTCTTTTCCCCTTTCTTATTGCACTGCAACTCCTGGAGGTTTGACACATCTTGACAGTCTTTTGAGCTGTGTGTTCAGCCTCTCTAAGTGATCAATAATTGATTTAGTGAGTGATGCAACACGTTGTTCATTTCAAGCACAGTTAGCAGGCCCTATGACTGGTGAGAGAGAGTGTGAATGTAGAGACAGTGTAATGGGTAAACCTTGCCACGGATTTGCAGCCTTACTGTCATAAACTTCAGAGAGTCTGGATTCTGCTGTCTTTCTCATTAGCTGATGATTTGTTCTCCATTCCCTTTCGGTGTTTTATCTCTTCTCTCCTTTTCTCACCATCTCCTTAAAATCTTTCAGTGAAATTCTTTCATGTCAACTGAGCTTGTTATGAAAGAGTAGAAACAACAACAACAGCGTTTAGCAGATTTGTCTGTTGTGCTATTGTTCTCCACAATGCTAAAACAAAGGGCAGTTGTCACTTCGGTTCTGTCGAGTTCATCATTTAGCGGGGATCATCTTGATGAACGACCTGCGGGACAAACGATTTTCACAGCCGGTTTGTTTGAACAATGTGAGCTCACCTGAGTGAGGATGAGTCATGATGTATTGATTCTATGTGAAATCTCTGTAATCACTCCCCTGTCTGCAGTGGTACTGGACCATAAGAGGTCTGCCTTTCTGGTAGCATTTGAGTTCTCTGGAAGTTAATTCCGATAAAGGTTATGAGATGGCTGTGCTTTTGTCTCTGCACCACTTTTCCAAACAAGGTTATGCCATGTGGACCCAAGTCAAATCATTATTTGAAATGCTTCAACTACAATCATTTTCAGTTGTATACAGAATTATTATTTTATATTTGTACATTTTTGTTCAAAACATGTTTGACTGAAAATCCTCAACGGTCTGTAGGATTCTTTTCATATTTTACTGGCATGTAAAATGTCAAAGTATTTAAAATGCATGTCTGTCTGAGTCCTGACTATCCTATTACTGAAAGGCAGCAATGTGGAGCACTCGCAAACAGAAGGTTAGTGGCTTATATCCCAAGGATTATGGGTTAGAGCCATAATCAGGAAAGACATTGTTGCACTTTCAAAATGTGCAACTTCGTTCAAATTCCCTATCAAATTTGTTGATGAATGATGCAAGTACCTTTCACAAGAACGTAGTGAGCATGTAGTAATGGCCTGGAATCATGGTGTATTTCCTTTGATTTTGGGAACAGCTAAGTGAATAAGTAATTTTGCATTGTAATTTTGCTCAGAGCAGGCGGTGAATTTGACAGCGAGCGCTCCTGTCCCATTAAATCCACTTCCTGTCCTTTATCAGCTCAAAGCTGTCGTCGGGTCATTGGCAGAGTTATCATTATCCCTGCCTGTTTGATCTCTCCTGCGTTAAATGGAGCGTGGTGAATGAATGCCGCTATTTACTGGCCTGTCAAAAGCAGTATGAAAGTTTGAGCGGAGGGGGAGGGAGGGAAGAACAGAGCGTGCTTATTGCTGCTGATCGCAGTCATTAAACTCCCTCCCCCCTAAACATCGTTCCTCACTCTAATTCCCAATGGCTAGACCAGACAGATGCCCCCCAGACAGCTATGCACCCCATGAATGATCAAATTCACAGAAACTGGAAAAAAAAAAGTGAATCAAAACAATGAAGAATTATTGCTCATCCAAATCACTGGGTTTATGTAGATATTGGCCTTTATAACAGCTGTCATCTTTTGGTGTGAAGGAAGCCTTGAAATGAGAAAGCGTAAGGTGAGGAAAAAATCAAATGGAGACATTATAACACGGCAGTGACCTGGCGGTGACAGGTTATCTTATCTCCCCGACGCCGCTGCGATTCAGAGCCCGAGAGAACCCCTCAAATCCAATCAGATTTCCCCGCTGAGAAGGGCACGCGGTATTTGCGTTTTCTCCTCATTTGCGGCAGGCCACCTGTGGCCCGCCGTTATCGCTCTGAGATCGCGCGGCCGCTTTCCAGAACGTTCCTTCCTCTCCTTCCCCTGCGCGGCAGATGTTCCCGCGTGGCTCGGCACCACAGACTGCGGAGTCATTTCTCTGCATTCATTTCCTCCCGTTCGCTAACAGGTGTATCATCTGGCTATCAGGTTCCCTTTCCCCCCAGATGTGGAAAATACAATCAGAGGAGATAATTAAAGAGAGCAGTCTATCAGCTACCTGAGCTGTCATTCAGAGGGAGAGGGAGTGAGGGAGAAGGGGAGAAAGGGAGGGCTTCTTTGAACCAGACCATGGTTGAGATAATCACTTAGTTGACCTGTAAAAGTTCAGGTTCAGTTCATAAAACCCATGCTCTAACCTCTGGACATCACAATTATTGAGGATTAAAACAATAACTTTTTCCTAAATTAATGAGAGAGAGTAAGAGACAGTGTATAACATAATATTTTGGCATAATGCCACTTTGGCCTGCTTTTCAGACATCATCGTTAGAATGTTTTGGATATTTAAAGAAAAATACAGATCATTTGTCATATTCCCCTTGACATTTCATATTCCCCTTTACTCAGACCAAGCAGATTTTCAAGTTCTTTGACATGCATGATATTGAAGAGATAGTTTTCACTGGTTTAATGTGGATACCACTGGGTTAGATCGGATCTCCATTCAATGCAATTAGCATTCAAATTTTCATTTGACATCCCTAGAACAGCTGCACATTTGTAATTCGAGACAGAGAGACGAAAGGGCCAGCATGCTCTTGTTTACTCTGTTTAATCTTGGCACTAGTTAAAACTATCATTTTTAAAAATGCATGCAAAGAATATCTAATGGCAATTTACCTAGCTGTGCAGTACATGAGCATGTATGATTGATGTTAAGGCATTGGAATTGGTGCATCTCAATTCTGTTTATTGAGGCTCTTGCTATTAGCAGTTTATTACCTGGAATAGGAAATAGACTGGATTGCATTCACAGCCCCTGCCCTGGAAAATGGTCACATGGTCAGGCTCTTCCACCAATGAAAGTAAA
This sequence comes from Anguilla rostrata, assembly GCF_018555375.3. Classification (NCBI taxonomy): domain Eukaryota; kingdom Metazoa; phylum Chordata; class Actinopteri; order Anguilliformes; family Anguillidae; genus Anguilla; species Anguilla rostrata. The sequence continues at coordinate 12,461,365 of NC_057947.1, forward strand.
GCGAGTTTTTGAATGGATTAATTATTATCATTGTGGTAAGATGCTGGTAAATTTATGAAACATTGTGGAACTGAATGGGTTACATGTTTGGATCAGTGGCTCTCCGGCTCCCTGACCGGACTCAGGATGCCAGTGTTTCTTTGCCTCTCAGTTCCTGCAGACTCTGTGTGGTGTGTTTGGTTCTCAGTGCGGTCCCTGCTCTGTGTGGTGTGTTTGGTTCTCAGTGCGGTCCCTGCTCTGTGTGGTGTGTTTGGTTCTCAGTGCGGTCCCTGCTCTGTGTGGTGTGTTTGGTTCTCAGTGCAGTCCCTGCAGGCTCTGTGTGGTGTGTTTGCCTGAATGCAGGTCTGACTCATCTTCATTTCGATCACCGTGCTCCACAGAGCTGTCAGATTGGATCAGCAGGGAAGCTTGCAGCTCCCAGGCACAGACTAATGACAAAATAACTAAAGAGAAAGGCAAGTTGAGTGAAAACAGGGTTTTACTGAAGGACAGGGTTTTTTTCTGAATCAAAACTATGTCTTGGTTGGTTCTTTGTTGTGGTATTGACCACAAGCCAAATGGAAAGTAAACACTCAGTAACGCTGGACCCATTTTTATGTGTCACTTCCTGCAAATGGCAGTTGAGCATCAATGAGTTCTCATTGATTTTTCATTCAGATGTTTGATTCAATTGATGGCCACTTGACCCCTGACCTTCGGCTTTTGTCCTTTCACTAGCACAGCGTTAACAGGCCTGTGGGGGCACGGCAGGAGGGGTTAGTGAGAGGAAGAGGGGATCATGCATTGAAATGGTAGGCTTTTTCAAGAGTCTTTGGGTCTCTGAATGCCAGGAGGTAGGTCTGTGACTGTTTCCATTCATTCAGATGCTAGCATAGGTCTTTCAGAGAAGGGTTCACATGCCCCTGTATGCTCCAGGCTATGCGTTGAGGCACCTGTAAGAAAGTGTACAATCCTGGCCCTTGAGGACAGGAAAGGTCCTTTCAGGACCAGAGGAGTTCTTCCTGTTCTAGAGTGAATTCGGGAGAACCACACATGACCTTGAAGTGACATTATTTGAATATCTGTGGGGTTAAACTGTGTGTGTGTCTGTGTGTGTGTGCGTGCCTGTGTATGCATGTGCCTGTGTGCGTGTATATATGTGTGTGCACATGACTGTAAGCACTTGTGTGTGATGCAGTGGGTTTATGTCCTGTGTTTACTCTGCTCCTTGCATGGATACTGCAGGTTCCCAAACAGTGTGTGCAGAAATATTTGCTTTCTCACAGTGCCTGTGAAAGATTCAGAGGCACACACTGTGCAGGGTCAGGGTTAGTGTTGATTTTTTTCATGTGGACTCTGTGCCTTCTCCAGGGAGATGGCTGTGAGATTCAGTCTGCTACTGAAGGAGTGACTGTGGCAGTGAACTGATCCTGGGTCCTGCTTTGGGCAGTGAACCCTCTGCTCCTGACAGAGGAGACAGGGCTCAGCTGATCTGAGATCAGGTAGAGGTGATCCCGCACAGTACAGATTGCTGTTGTGTGCCGAACAAAGAGCATCTGAAGGGCGTGTAACAAATCTGCTATCATTTGAAGCATGCCTTAATAAATGCCCTTGCCCATAACTCTTTGTCTGTTTGAGAATATTGGAAGAATAAGCTAGCTCTTAATACCTGACATATTTCATATATTATGCTTATAAAAAGAGAACTTGGGTATAATGCCCCTCTTTTTAAATTCCCTTTAGATTCACTTTAATTAAATCGGAGAGGTGACATACTTGCTGCATGTCTAATTGCTAAAACAGTACTAGAGTTGTCCTTTCCCCCCAGGCTGAGAGGGGACAGGGGACGGAGGTGGGACAAGGGAGTAGTATTTTTTTCTGTGTTTGCATTGCTTCCCCATCAGTGATCTCGATCTGATCAGCAGTGATGCGGATACTGTATCTGTAGAACTTTGCTAGAGGCTCTAGAGATTGTAGCCCTGTGAGGGCTGTTGATTGGTTGTATCAACAGTTTGCCGCGGGGCTCTTGGAGCTCAGAGCTGTGTTAGCGAATCGCACAGATGATCATGCTGATGCATTGCACTGTCAGGCAGTACAGCTATTTTGCAGGCAGATTCACCACACTGCTATGAACTACAGAACCCAGAATTCCCCAGGAGAGCTCAGAGTATGAGTACTGCTATATCCATACTGTAAGTGTCACACTGAGCTTGATCTAAAGTTGATGTGCATGTGGTAGGATCTTCAGCTTGATCCTAAACTGGATGTAGACAGGTAGGAGTCCCCATGGTGATGTGTCATCTTGTGTTTCATGTAGACAGGTGGGGCTTCCCAAGGTAATGTGTCTCCTGTTGTAAAGACAGCGATGGGTTCCCTGAGGCTTCAGTTTCAGTACAAACGCAGCACAGAGCTTCAGCAGGGCGTGTGGTGGCAGTGTAGCGCAGTGGTTAGGGAACCAGGACTGCAACTCCAAGGCTGAGGGTTTGATTACCAGCTGGGGTGCTGCCGTTGTACCCTTGAGCAAGCACTTAACCTGAATTGCTGTAGTAAATATCCAGCTGTATAAATGGATTTTGTATAAAAAGAATGTGAGCTTTTTAATTCGCTCTGGTTAAGAGCATCTGCTAAATGCCCAAAATGTGGTGTAATGTAATGACTCCTCTCCTCCAGCCCAGGATGGGTGGATTTGAACTGAAAACAGACCATGCCAGTGGGCGGAGGGGTAGGAGGGGAGGATCACTTCCTCAGTACGGTTTAGTGGGAATTCTACGTACAGTGGAGAGCTGGACTGCAGTTGTCCTGCATTAATAAGGCTTTCCTGACACTGCAGGGTCTGAAGGCTTTTCAGACCGGCAGTTCATCTCTTGGCCCTGGTTGAGGATGCTGAACACTGGGAGTCTGCCTGTGTGAATCAGAAGGGAGCTGTCACACTAGCAACATCAGGCGTCCCATTTTCAGACCCTGTCACTCTCTGAGTCACAGCCCACAAGCCTGCATTCATTTTCATCCTCTCCTCATCTCACCTCTCGTCTCCTGATTCTGTTCTTGCCTGTGCCTGTTGTTTACACTTCCCCCTCTTTCCCTCTCCCACTCTCTCAATCTCTGCCTAAATCCCTTCTGGACCTCCCTGTCTTCCTGCCTGTTCGCTCTCTCCTTTTCTTCACCTGTCTCCGTCTCTTATCGTTCCTTATCCCTCTTTTCAGCACATTCTCACTCCCAGTCGTTTTGTCCCTTCTGTCTTTCAGTGTTTTCTTTCTTCCCCAACCCATGTGACTAGTCTGCTAGCCTCCCTACTCTCTCTCCCTCTCTTTTACTCCTAAACTCTTCCTTGCATTTTCTCTCCCTGCTTCTCTCTCCTCTCTCACTCCACCCCCTCTCTCTCTCTGAAACATAGGATGTCTGCATGTGCAAACCTGACTCACTGCATTGAGTGTGATACATAGTTTATAACCATACCTGCAGAATGCTTCCGTTGCAGTGAGTCATAGAGCTTCTCTATACATATCCCCACTGCATTTGTCCGTGTGTTAGACTGGTATGTCCCTGTTAATGCTGGAAGAATGACATGGCTGTGCTCACTGGCTCAGTGGAATAGGGCCAGCCGCTAGGAGTGCATAATAAGGTATGTGCTTTTTTTCTGTTTGTTTCTTGTTCATGCCTGGAAGTCCTCTCGTGGGCTTTGTGCTTCCTGAGAGAACTCTGCCCAGGGTTGCCAGGTGAGAAGAGAGGTGCAGGTGTTGCGCTAAGAGTGTGGGAGGTTTTCTCTGTGGTTGACATTCGGATCACAAGCTCTTCAAGCAGGATTTGAATGTTCGATATATGATTCCTTACCATGTGCTTCCTATGAAAGCCATTTTATACCTCATTTAAGACAAACCAAGGAAAGCTACAAATGATCTTATAACAGAATCATTTATAAATAGTCTTAGAAATTAAATGAGAAAGTGGAGGAAGTGGACAGTGAGTTACGTGAGTGTGAAGCTGCTTGTATTCCAAAACACAACAAGAGTGTATGTTTTTGTGTGTACGTGTGTGTGGGTGTGTGTGTGTGTGTGTGTGTGTGCGTGCGTGTGTGTGCGATACAGGCAGCCTCACTGCAGTTCTCTCCAAATCAGGAGTAAAGACATAAGGCTAAATAAATACAGACGTTAAGCCACATTCTGCTCCATGTCGCCGCTGGACCGCAGTGTCCACGCGCTGATGTGCAGCAGCTCTTACTCTCGCTCAGTCGCGCTCCTGAAAGGCAGATGGGACAGAAAAGAGTGCGTGCCAGTGTGCGGGGAGCCACCCGTCTTTTGTAAACACCCATGTGACCCGTCCTCTGCCCTTCATTCATGAGAGCGTGGAGCCCGGCCCACGGCAGTCACCTTCTCAGAGGTAATTAAACTCAAGGACAATTAATAGGCATTCATGCATCGGCAGAAATGAAAGCTGTGACCCCATTCCTCTCCTGACCAGAAACCATGGAAACCCCTGGCACTACCACACCAGCCTCCCCAGAGATCTGCCTACCTCAGGTATAGGTTCCTCATTTACATTGTCTGTCCATGCCTGCACTTTAATGCCATTAGGTATGTATATTCATACAATGGCAGGGGTAAACGCTTCGTTCTTATGGTGAAAGCTCTCACATATATTCATACATATAGGTAGAATAAGCATGTCCATTTGCAGCTATCTCACTAGCAACCATAACTACCTGGTCTTGTTAATATGCAGGTTTATTAGAGATACAAATCATGCAGTGTGGCGGTGTTGTAAAATGATTAGGACTGCGCTTGTAAATTGAAGACTGTGAGTTTGATTCTCAGTAGGGATGCTACAGTTATGCCCTTGAGAAAGGTACTTAACCTGAATTGCTTCAGTAAATATCCAGCTGTACAACAGTAGAAATGTAATCTGTGTCGTTTTAGATAAGTGTCTGCAAATGGCATAATGCAATGGTGTCAGTGTGGGTTTAGAAAGGTATGTGATTTCTCACCACCATGTTTATGGCAGTATTACTGTATGTCATTGTCATAGTTTATATCTTGCATGTTAAAACACACAAACACGCACACCCATAATGCATTTCTGTTTTAGTTGCACATTTTGTTTATGTATTGCTCTTATATATAATAATGCATTTTGATAGTCATCCTCCTTCCAGCAGTGTATGGCTGCTGATAGCAAAGTAAGCCATTGTCTCTGAGCATCGTTATAGCCCTCAGACGGAGTGTTGAAATGCGGAATATTGGGAATATCAGTAGGAGCAGTAGGGAGCAGTTTTACCTTCTCCAGAGAGGAGCAGGTGTATCGCGCAGCGCTGTCTGTCACAACACGCTCTCACTCCTGCCACGTTCCCCCGCGCCTCCCTGCTGACATGTGACACCTCTGCACTTTATTTTAGGTTCTTTCTCCTGTCTGTCCCGCGGTGTGAAGTCCTGCGACTCACTGGCGAAAAAGCGGATGATCGAATGCATTTAAGCACAGAGATTTACACTTCCTCTCGCTAAGAACACACGGGATTCCATTTCCTCAACCTGCATGTACCAGAGACTTGCACACCTTTGTGTTCTGATCTTCAGCCCTAGTTTTTCTGTGGAAATCACGCTGTGGCAAAACAGGTCGCTGTGTTGAGCCTGCGTGGAAAGGCTTTCCTTCATTTGAAACGGCAAAGTTGGGTGTCTGTCTGTCTGATTTTCTGTCTGACAGGACCTGCATTCCTCTGGCTCATCTCTTTCATGATCCTGCCCTGATTGATATATAACATCTGTTTCATGGGTCTGACTTGAACGGATAGGATATTGTGTTATGGTCTTCCCAGCTGGTTTTATTGATTTCACTGTGTTGTCAGGAGAAAGAAAAATCAATGCAAGGAATTCCATTTGAAGACATATTTATAGCCTGGTCAGAAGGCTAGTGCTAACCAACAGTGCTGTTTTCAGAGTTTGAGCTTCATAACACATAACAATTGTATGTGCATGCGTGTGTGTTTGACTGTGTGTGTGTGTGTGTGTGTGTGTGTTTGAGTTTGAGTGTGGATACACATGTTTATATTCTTCATTAGTGACATAGTTATTACAATGGATTGCTGATAAGAAGTGTTTTCAAATCCAGCTGAAACTGAGCTGATGGGCATTGCAGGCATAGATTCTCTACCTTCAGTTTTTCAGCCAGTCCTGGCTGCAGCAGAGAGTGAGAGAATTGGAGACATTTAGAGAGCTTCCACAGAGACCAGGCTATCTGCTCACACACCTTTTCACATATTCTCAACAAGAAGGCTGCCACTGGAACCTGAGGCATCTGTCTGCAGCTGATAGAGGACAGAGCAACCTAATACCTCCCCCCCCCACCCCCCGACACAGACCGTTATTATTTTTTTGGTCGAAAATCTTTACAATTTGCCCTTTCTTGTTTTAATTTCAATGTAAATGCAAGCAGCTCATAATGATTTGCTTTTCTCCATTGTATTACATGGATACATTCATTTCAGGTCAGAAAACACTGTCACACACACTCATTTTATTTCTGAAACTAGAAGACAGGACATCACAGAGAAAGTGCATTTGCGAGTGCATGCGTGAAGAAAGCAAATTGTTCTACACTAACTACTGTTATTTTGAGTCCTACGCTGTGCAGTTGCCTAGAGCAAAGCCTGTGTACTTTTATCTGCATGTTTGCCTTGTATCTGTTTTTAAATGTACCTGCTCTATCCATCTGTGGCCGCTTGCCCCCACTGTCCCACGGAGAGAGACTAGCCCATTTCTCCTGAGTCATTGCTGAACATCGCAACGACCACAGATTTCTTTTCTTGACTATTGACAGTCTTTTAAATCTCAATTATCTTACTTTTTTGAGCAACCAGGCCTGTCTCTAAATCCAAAGAATTTTCATTAAAAATTAAAAATATTAAATATTGGAGCTGGTGTTGTCGATCCCATCGCTCCATCTCCTTGGGATCTCCCTTCTCACCACCCTTCATCTAAAGTGGAAGTTTTTGATGTGATTAATGAAGAAACTATTAGTGATATTATCGGGAAGAGGAAGTCATCCACATGTTCCCTTGACCCTATTCCTACTAAGCTTTTTAAAGGTCTTCTCTTGCTGCTCCCAAGACATAATTATGATTATCAACTCATGATTGCAATCTGGAATTTTCCCTAAAGCTTTCAAGACTGCCGTGGTGAATCCAAATTGGACAGTGCAGTCTGTAACAATTATCGACCCATATCCAATCTTCCCTTCCTTAGTGAACTTTCGGAGAAGATTGTTCTCAGTCAATTGACAATTCACCTGAACGACAATAATGTATTAGATTAATTTCAGCCAGGCGTTCGTGCCAACCACAGTACTGTCTGAGACTGCACTCTCCAAAGTAGTTAATGACCTTCGACTTTCTGTTGATGACAACAGAAAGTCGTTGTCGTTGCTTGTTCTTCTAGGCACTGCATTTGACACTATTGAGCACAGTGATTTAATTGATGGACTGAAGAAATGGGTTGACCTCTCTGACAGGGTCTTTAACTGGTTCCACTCATATTTAACAGGGAGGTGGGTCTGTCAGTCTGGGCGAACTGGTATCTGAAAGTACTGAGAATATTGACCTTGGCATTGCCCAAGGAAGTATTCTTGGCTCAATTATATTTTCTCTGTGTATGCTCCCTCCAGTCACCCGGTCATCTCATAAGTCATCACAATGTCAGCTATCACTGTCATACTGATGACACGCAGGTGTACATATCTGTTTAACAAGGTGATCCCAAAACTCTGAGTGCCCTCACGGCCTGTCTCACTGACATCAACTTGTGGATGAGCACAAACTTTCTAAAGCTAAATGAGGAAAAGACAGAGATTCTCCTTGCAGGATCAAAAGTGAAATGACAGATACTCATCTCAAAACCCTGCTATCTTCTGAACAGCCGAAAATAGTTTTACTTTGCTTTTTAATGTCACTAAGACCACATTTTTACAGTGCAGCTTATTGTGTTACTAGTTTAATGGTCATAACTTACTTCCTTGTGTTGATATGGTTAGTCTAGGTTTGGACTGGGGGAAATAGCCAGTTAGATTCCATACTCTTTTGTATGTAGGCCAGTTCTCCATTTCCCAGGCTTGTGTTTAAGCTGCGTTGCTTCAGCATTTATAAACAAGCTCAATGGCTCAGAAAAGTGATATGTCTGGGATGAAATTGCTATTTATTATTATTATTATTATTATTATTATTATTATTATTATTATTATTATTACTGTGTATATGCAGTGTCATACTGATAAAGAGTTATGTCTGTCACAGAGTGTGAGGATTTAATGATCTTGTCTTTACCTTTAAGTATTACGTTTTTTATTTTTACTACAGGTGACTGAGGTAAAGTGTTTGTCTGTACATGCCTCTCCCGGTGTGGTTGTGTTCAGCGTTTATCTGGGTTGGGCCTTCCCCATCCAGACCTATTTGTCATGTGTGTTGGAATCCTTGATTTGATGATGAAATCAGACTGGGACGTCCCGGCGTGGACTGCTACTGCCAGCATGACAGTGGAGCGGCCGTCCTGCAGCTGCAGTTCCTCATCAATGAGGTAAGAGCGACCCTGGCTCGCCACCCTGGCAAGGCATTCTGGGATTGATGGGCATCAAAAGTGCAGGCTTTTCTGTCAGTCCTTGTATTGTTGATATGTAGTTAATGTGGATGGATACCAACTGCTTAACTTGTTTGAGATTTAGCATGGAAAATTGTACTCGTACTTGGCAAATACATTTAAGATGATGATTGAATTGATTTAATGTGATCATTGGACTAAAATAAATGTATAAAATTGTTGACGCATATAGTAATCACAACAGATAGTGGCACTGCAGTAGTAACAGATTGCTTATCTAGCACACGTCCGTGTGCGTTGCTTTGTTTTGGGCATATTATTGCCAAGGAGGTTGTTCTGGGAGAGGAGTGGCTTCGACTTTGTTAATGGGGAGAAACACTGTGTGCCAGACTCTCAGAGAAAGTGCCAGACTTGCTCTCTCATGCCAAAAGGTACTGCACTGCCACACTAATGAATATGACACCAATATACCAGACAGGGCTGCTGTTAAAAACCTCTGCCATGAACGCTTGATCCATCCGCAATGCATTGTGGGCTTGGAAGCTAAAAACTGCTTCTAATGTTGCAGAGAGGCATGGATGTTAGCCAACTGTTCTCATGAACTAGTATAATACAAATAGAAGTTAAAAATATGATTGGAGCTGATATTATTCCTGGTGTTTTTTTATGAATGCACCTTCTAAATTTAAATGATCATTTTGGAAAGGAGGACAAAAATTTGTGTTTGACTGAGCATCATTTAGCATCCTGGAGGGGAACAGAGTTCATTCATGAAATTTTACATATTTTGGTAAGAAGACCTCTATTTAACCCCTTATGTAGCACCCCCTCTTTAACACAAGCCTGAAAATGACGTACCCAAAATAAAATGGTTACTGTTCCTAAACTCTTTTGACTACAGACATAATTCTGGTCTCTACTGAAAGGTAGCCCATGTGAGTTTGTTTTGGAATATTTTCTAAATATTACAAGTAACAGATGCTAAAATACAGTGGAAGTGGAAGTTTTTTCTTCTGTTTTTCTTTTCAGTGGATGCAAATGCTTGTTGCTGTGCCTGTGGCAATGCTGCCACAGCCACAATGCTAGACAAATCCTCGCTCAAATTTTATGACAAAACCATCAGAAATGAACATTCTGCATGTTTTTTTCTGAGCTATGTCTAGGCAGGTTTCCAAAAAGGCCATTTGGATACTCGAAAAGGACACTCGGAAACTAAATGATATTATGGGTCTTTAGAGGTGTAAAATTCAATATATTGTATAATATATGCTCGTGAAAGAAGTATGCTTAAAAGTTGCTTGCTTTCCCCTTGCCTGTCACCCTCCTCCCTCTCCATCCTGTCTGTGTTGTTCCAAAACAAAACAAAAAAAAGGTGAGGACCCCCCAAGCTTGTTCTGCTACCCCACATGTTACAAATTATGAATTGTTGTTGCTAAAACATTGACTTTGTAAAATAGTTTATAGAGATAGAACCATGAGTTTTACAACTTTCAAGTAGTGTATTGTATGACCGGACTGATTGATAATTTCACCGTAAAAAAAACCAGAAAGAATGCAAATAAACCCACTCCGGCCTGTGCGATTTAAGGGGTTAATGATCAATGGAATTTTATTCCAGACAGAAGACAGTGTAAGAGTAACTGTAAGAGTTTCAAAGACAAAATGCAGGAACAATAAAGTGAGATTGCTACAGCAACTCAATAGTTGATCTATTTCATGACATTGCTTTCCAACAGACACCATACATGGCTTCATTCCAGAATCGCCAACAGATCTTCATTAAGATCTCACTGATATGTGGGATGTATACAGCATGATGCTATAGACATATAAAATATGAAGAGTGCTATAGAGGGGGCGACATAGCTCAGGAGGTAAGAGCGGTTGTCTGGCAGTCGGAGGGTTGCCGGTTCAATCCCCCGCCCTGGGCGTGTCAAAGTGTCCCTGTGTAAGACACCCAACCCCTAATTGCTCCCAACCAGCTGAATGGTTCCTTGCATGGCAGCCTTTCACTGTTGGTGTGTGAGTGTGTGTGTGAATGGGTGAATGAGAGGCATCAATTGTAAAGCGCTTTGGATAAAAGCGCTATATAAATGCAGTCCATTTACCATTTACAGTTATAATACAGGCTGGGATTGTGGTGCTATTTATTGGAGAATAATAAGCTGTGTCTTGTAGACTTTTACAGCCAGATCTGAGGGTGTTGGAGAGAGCAAGTCAACTAAACGAAATGCTCAAACTGCCTCTGATCTTTTAGAATGTGATTCTATCTTTTGGAAATGCAAATGCTAACATGTAGGTTGTGTCACGAATGGTTGTTGTAATTGTTTCTTAAAAAATAAAAAAAATCCAGACGTTTATATAACAAGAAAAAAGAGAGCAAGGCGTTGGAGCAAAGCTGTTAATCTCTGCAGAGGTCTGTTCTGACTTTAATTTGGTGCCAAATCTCTCTCTCTCTCTCTCTCTCTCTCTCTCTCTCCCCCCCTAACCCTCACCCTCTCTCTCTCTCTGAAATGCACACATGGACACACACATGCACAAGAATCAGCGCACACACACGCACACATACATTTAAATTATTTCAAAAAGAAAATGAATTTTACAGGACACAAATGGTTTTTCATTTTGATTAATAAACCAACCAGCAGCTCAGGTACAGGTGTGTTCCATCTGTGTGAGGCAGATTCAGATGATAAATATTGCACTTTAATAATAAAACAGGGTTCTGGTTGGTATTGTGTCTGTTGGGAAGCCTATCAGGTGAAGATCTGAAGGCTCATCAATGGACATCGTAATGGGATTCAGGACATTGTGTTCCCCATTGTGTTCCCTGTCTGTGACAGATGCAGGAGAGAGTCTGATGTTAGCACTGTAATGCTCTGAGTGTCAATCTCCTGTTTCTTTTAACCTGTGACTTTTTTTGTGGTATTTATTTTTGATTATTCGATTTTTCTCTTGCAGTTATGTAACGTTTCTCCTCACTGCATTTCTCCACAAAGTGACTTTGAAAGTCAAGTCTCGTTCTGCCTTTATCTCTCCCTCCATGCCTCCATCTCTCCTCTTTGATTCCCCTTGCCTTGTCTCACCAGTGTATTGATGAAATTGAGCAGCCTGAGGCCTGGCTTGTGTAAATACCCACACTGTAGTGTGTCTGGGGAGGGTCACCCTGGTGAGCAACACACTTAGGATTATTGATAATGGTCAGCTACATGAGGGGCGGAAAGCACGCTTTGAGAAATCACATTATACACAGTATTGTGTAACTTCATTACCTGAAGGTGCTTTGCAATTAGATCGATGTACAGGGTCAATCAAATCTGACATGGATTTACTGAGCATATCGGAGTTAATGCTGTCAGACTATATGGAACTGACCCATGTAAACACGATAAGGCGGCACTCACATTAAAAAGGAAGGGTTCAATGATCTCCACACTGTTTGCCTGTCTCTGAATGATTTAGCCAGATTATCTGTCTAGAGTATTGCACAAAAACACCACAAATGGATTCACAATTCATGAAGAGGTACAATTAAGAACCTCCTGGGGAGTAGACATAGATATTGTGTTAAACATTAACATATTCAGCTTGTTATATCACAGTAAAAACAGTAAGGGAATATTTCCTTATCTTTTCTATTTTCTTTCCCTGCACAGGAAATTGAATTTAAATTTGAACAACGGTGAAAAAACATCAGTGATGATCCTCCACACACACACACACACACACACACACACACGCATGCCATGTGCTCACACACACACACACACACACACACACATATGCACATGTACACACACACACATATGCTGTATGTGATTCATTGCTGTAACAAAATTTTAAAAAATAAAAACATTTAGAACAGTTTAACTGCAGCATGATGTCATTTTTGTTATTTTCTTACTTGGTAGATGTAATAGCAGGTTTGACTGGGCGTAACATGATGCTGTTTGAGAAATTAAACATGGAATTAAATAGACAAAATCTGTGCTGATTGCTTTTCCATGTTCCATTATGACTTCCTATAGGGGGCGCTGGTCACAGCCTGTGCGGACGACACGCTCCATTTGTGGAACCTGCGACAAAAACGCCCGGCCATCCTGCACTCGCTCAAATTCACCAGAGAGCGGTGAGTGCTCACGTGCCCGCACACACGCACACACCCGCACACATACATACACACACAAAAAAACTCACTCACGCACACAGATAAACTCACTCTCTGACACACATTCACAAATGGTCACATATGCACGCACACACACATACATTCACACACATACACAAAGGACATATTCACGCATACATGCACACATTTTTATTATTAGACCTTTATTTAACCAGTTGAGAACTAATTCTCATTTACGATAAACAAATGCACAAACCCGCCCTACATACACACACATGTGCAAGCACACAGAAACACACAAAAGCACTCAGAGACACACACATACACAGACAGAGCAGAAAGCTTTTTTTATACAGTGTTTCCTGAAGGTGCAGCATACAGTAGATGGTTCTGAACAACGTACCTGAGGGTGTACAAATTATGGTGCTGTAAATGTTTAGTATCAGAAGGATGTGTTTGTTTGGTGTAGATGTTCAAGAGATGTACCAACTTTAGCTTCAGCTGATTCTCACTTTTAATAAGTGAAAAGTACAAGAGTTTAAAACTTTTATCAGCATCAGGCAAAAAAGTTTAAGGAGTTTTACTCCATTACATCTGAAGGGTGAGCAGCACTCCAAAAGACTGAACACATTAAATTAATGGAAATGTTTAATGGTTAAGCTTTCTCTGCAGACTCTTTTGCTACCTTGCTTTTCAAATTAGTGATATGTTGTGTCTCTATGTTTCTGTCCGTCTTTATGGACTCATAATCAAAGGTTTCTCTACTGAAATCTCTCGCCCTCATCTGTTCTCCATGAGTTCTCTCTAGTTTGGTGTGTCATGCAAATCACAAATTTTTCAAATCACAAAATTTTATGATTTACAACTACAGTTATAACTCAGAAGGCCAGAGTTTATAAACCTCACAGTGGCACTTCTCCAGCTCTTCTCTGAAGCGTCCACAGCGTTCAAAAGAACGGAGAAAGGAGTTATCTGAATGTTCCCCGCTGCAGGGCTGCCCTTTGTGAATTCTGGAAGCCAATTTCATTTCAATGCTGCAGTTTCAACAGGATAGCCTCTGACTTCTCTAAAATATCACTTCTAATAAAGCATACCATTACAGTGACCACCGTAGAAATGTAAGATGTATATTATTGAATTAAATCACTTAATTAAATCTATTTTCCGCTCCCGACGACATACCGCAAACACCCGCAGTCAGACTTGTTTGTGTACTTGTGTCACGCCCTACAGCCGCAGGCCTGTGATGCGAGCGGGGCGGGGGAGACGGAGGAGCGGGGTTTAGCCGGAAGGTTCTGTGTGTGCGCATGATTAGTGATCGATTCAGGGTTTCTCACTGACCTGCTGTTACCGGGTTACGCATTCCATCATGACTGTTTGTGTGAATGCATATGTGAGCTTGTGTGTCTGTGTGTGTGCACGTGTGTGCATGCATGTGTGTGTTTGTGTGTGCAACAAAAAAAAGGTGACAGATCTGAAAAGTACTGTCTATGCCATTATTTTAATTGACTCAACGTCAATGATCAGTGCAAATTTGATGAAAGAAGAAATATTCACAGTCAGTGTGTCCATTCAGGGAAAGCAGTGGACATGCATCAGATGGCAGTTTGAGATGAGGATGATAGGTGGCAGATACAGTGGATCAAATTGCATTCATGCTCACAGACAAGCTATATTCAGCCTTCAAAACAAAGCAATTAGTGTCATGCTGTTCTATTCAATGCAGGGCAATTTATCTGGCGGTAGGGCCCCATTCCACGATAGTAAATGGGTACAAAAATGTCACAAATTGACAAATGCACATATATGACAGTGACAAAATGATTTAAAATATTTCTACTCTTTGACTGCACCACTGGTTGTTCAACAAGCTTTCTTGTCAAATGAGGTACGCCGTTTAGCTGAGCCGACTATCAGAGCTAAACGTGCCATCAAACCGGCAGCCTTGGCTCTTTTAGTGATAATAGGTTTCTGCATCCAGCCATTCCCATGCTCATCTCAATACAAAAACACACAAACCTGCAGGAGAGGGAGTCCACACACTGGAGCCCAGTCACCTGACATTGTTATTGCAATGGGAACCTTTTGCTCTCCCGTCTGATGATGTGTTTTTTTTTTTTTTTTGCGGTCTCTGTTCTTCAAAGCCAGGCAAGCTGTGAAATCAATCTCTCCTCCTTTCCTTTGACAAATGCTTTATTCCTCATGTGATTTGAGGAAAGACCAGCTCCTGAGCCCCGAAGTAGATCCTGCTGGCTGAACCTCTGCCTTCCAAAACCCGGAGGCCCTGGTCTCACCCTCTTTAGATTTATGATCGGATGCACAGATTCATCTTCACTACAATCAAACCCTTACTTTCAGAAGGCCACATTCTCCATGCCTCCAGCTCTTCTCTTTTTCTTTATCTTGTTATTGTTTGTTTCTGGGTGGATGCTACCCTGACTCTGTGGCCAGTGTATCTCTCTCTCTCTCTCTCTCTCTCTCTCTCTCTCTCTCTCTCTCTCTCTCTCTCTCTCTCTCTCTCTCTCTCTCTCTCTCTCTCTCTCTCTCTCTCTCTATCTCTCTCTCTATCTCTCTCTATCTATCTCTCTCTCTCTCTTTTCCCATCTCTTCTGCCCTCATTCGCTCTGATGCTTTGAATTTTCCAAAGCTGTTAGTTCCTGAGTTGAGGTATAGCGAGTAGCTAATGCTCTGAAGATGTGTATGCATGATTGTTGCTCTGAAGATGTGTATATATGATTGTTGCTCTGAAGATGTGTATGTATGATTGTTGTGTATGAGGATGCTCTGAAGATGTGTATATATGATTGTTTCTCTGAAGATGTGTATGTATGATTGTTGTGTATGAGGATGCTCTGAAGATGTGTATATATGATTGTTTCTCTGAAGATGTGTATATATGATTGTTTCTCTGAAGATGTGTATGTATGATTGTTGCTCTGAAGATGTGTATGTATGATTGTTGTGTATGAGGATGCTCTGAAGATGTGTATGTATGATTGTTGTGTATGAGGATGCTCTGAAGATGTGTATGTATGATTGTTGTGTATGAGGATGCTCTGAAGATGTGTATGTATGATTGTTGCTCTGAAGATGTGTATGTATGATTGTTGTGTATGAGGATGCTCTGAAGATGTGTATGTATGATTGTAATGCTCTGAAGATGTGTATGTATGATTGTTTCTCTGAAGATGTGTATGTATGATTGTTGTGTATGAGGATGCTCTGAAGATGTGTATGTATGATTGTTTCTCTGAAGATGTGTATGTATGATTGTTGTGTATGAGGATGCTCTGAAGATGTGTATGTATGATTGTTGTGTATGAGGATGCTCTGAAGATGTGTATGTATGATTGTTGTGTATGAGGATGCTCTGAAGATGTGTATGTATGATTGTTGTGTATGAGGATGCTCTGAAGATGTGTATATATGATTGTTGCTCTGAAGATGTGTATGTATGATTGTTGTGTATGAGGATGCTCTGAAGATGTGTATGTATGATTGTTTCTCTGAAGATGTGTATGTATGATTGTTGTGTATGAGGATGCTCTGAAGATGTGTATGTATGATTGTATTGTATGAGTCTCTGAAGATGTGTATGTATGATTGTTGTTATGGATGCTCTGAAGATGTGTATGTATGATTGTTGTGTATGAGGATGCTCTGAAGATGTGTATGTATGATTGTTTGCTTGAAGATGTATGTGTATGTATGATTGTTGTGTATGAGGATGCTCTGAAGATGTGTATGTATGATTGTTTCTCTGAAGATGTGTATGTATGATTGTTGTGTATGAGGATGCTCTGAAGATGTGTATGTATGATTGTTTCTCTGAAGATGTGTATGTATGATTGTTGTGTATGAGGATGCTCTGAAGATGTGTATTATGATTTTCTCTGAAGATTGTATGTATGATTGTTGTGTATAGGTCTCTGAAGATGTGTATGTATGATTGTTGTGTATGAGGATGCTCTGAAGATGTGTATGTATGATTGTTGTGTATGAGGATGCTCTGAAGATGTGTATGTATGATTGTTGTGTATGAGGATGCTCTGAAGATGTGTATGTATGATTGTTGTGTATGAGGATGCTCTGAAGATGTGTATGTATGATTGTTGTGTATGAGGATGCTCTGAAGATGTGTATGTATGATTGTTGTTATGAGGATGCTCTGAAGATGTGTATGTATGATTGTTGTGTATGAGGATGCTCTGAAGATGTGTATGTATGATTGTTGCTCTGAAGATGTGTATGTATGATTGTTGTGTATGAGGATGCTCTGAAGATGTGTATGTATGATTGTTGTGTATGAGGATGCTCTGAAGATGTGTATGTATGATTGTTGTGTATGAGGATGCTCTGAAGATGTGTATGTATGATTGTTGTGTATGAGGATGCTCTGAAGATGTGTATGTATGATTGTTGTGTATGAGGATGCTCTGAAGATGTGTATGTATGATTGTTGTGTATGAGGATGCTCTGAAGATGTGTATGTATGATTGTTGTGTATGAGGATGCTCTGAAGATGTGTATGTATGATTGTTGTGTATGAGGATGCTCTGAAGATGTGTATGTATGATTGTTGTGTATGAGGATGCTCTGAAGATGTGTATGTATGATTGTTGTGTATGAGGATGCTCTGAAGATGTGTATGTATGATTGTTGTGTATGAGGATGCTCTGAAGATGTGTATGTATGATTGTTGTGTATGAGGATGCTCTGAAGATGTGTATGTATGATTGTTGTGTATGAGGATGCTCTGAAGATGTGTATGTATGATTGTTGTGTATGAGGATGCTCTGAAGATGTGTATGTATGATTGTTGTGTATGAGGATGCTCTGAAGATGTGTATGTATTATTGCAGTGTTTGAGGGAAGGCTTTGATGTTTTTATCCTTCTCATGACCCCAACAGACCCTCTCTGATTTTTGACAAATATAATACTCACCTGCCAGGTCATAGTCGATCCCCCGCAACGCTAAATTGTACAAGCTGTGATATCGCTTTAGTGCATGTTATTTTCGGCTGCGACCAAAATAGTATGCACTTATTCTCTGGTTAATACTGATGCTGAAAATATTTCTAAAATACTCCATTGTGACAGCCAGCCAAGCGAAATCGATGCATATGCATGGATGTTTTACGTGTCTATCATAGTGTTTAATTGAAGGGCTCTTGTGCATGTTTATATAATGATAATTACTATGTTATGCCTGATGTTAATTACATATTATGCTCAAGTGTTTCTGTTTTAAGACTAATTAGAATTGGCTTGAGTTCCCTCAACATGAAATAAGGTGAAAACAATAAGTAGGAAACGGTGGTTAGGTTTCTTTTGGCAATGTACCAATTGAGTCTAATGTGTCTGAATGTTGTCTTGGTAAATCTAATATCAATACGAGGGCAGGCCAGAGTTTCCACCTGTATATGTACAGACATGGATAATGTGAGTTGTGTCTAATTAACCTGACTTGAACGTAGAGTGCGATTGCAGCATTTTTCAGTTTTGTGGTCCACGTGAATCGATATGGCCCAGCATCTGCCAAAATAAGACATTATCAGTTGGCTGAACGCAAGTGAAATCATCCGGAAACCTATCAGAGGAAAGCTGAAATAATGCAGCCTCTGTATTTTCGCTGATGCCACACGGGCTGGAGAATGTGCTCCCAGAGTGCATTGCATTTTCACGCCTAATGCCGATCATCCATTACCCTGACGGTACAGAACATGGGGAAGAGATGCGCAGTCACAGGACAGGAACGGCATCGCGTGCCCCTGAGCAGAGCGCGTGCTCGTCTGTGGGCTCCCCGATCCACAGCCCGGGCTGCGATGAGCTTTGCGCTGTGTGTATGATCGGGCCATTCTGTTTGCAGAGACAAAGGGGAAGTTGTATACAAATAATCATTTGTACGTATAGAATGTCCACTCTATATGCATTACTGTATGTATCTGTCTATGCTTGTGACTTAGCATAATGTCGTCACCTTCTATAGGGGAGAAGTGCCTGAGTTTAGGTAGCCAGATGGTGCATGAGCCTGTGCAGTAATGCTTTTCATGTATACTGTATACTGAAATATGAACGGCAGATATAACACACAGGGAAACCATTTTTGGAATCAATAATTGGTGTCATTATCTTGATGTAGGTTTTTTAGATCAGATGACTCTGGCCCCGCTGAGCTCGGGTTTGATGATGTAAGGAAGGCTTTATTCTTGATGGGTGCGATGGGTAGCCTCCGCAGTGTCAGTGCTGAAGAGCTGATTTCAGAAGCAGTGAGGGCTCTTCTGATAACTCTCAGAGCCCGTAATGGATGCATGTCACCGGCTAGTTTTCCTCCTTAATCACAGCGCTGATTGAGTCTGGAGGCTTCAGTTAGCTGGTTCAGACGGTCCACGGTGCTGCTCTCTTTTCTTTCACCTCTTGATGAGTCACTTTAATTAGCATCGTTCTTTAATAAGTGAAGCATTCTAACAATAGTTATGCAAATGAATGAAGCAAGTAGGTATAGAGATACAGGAGATTAAGTGTACGGACTGATGCCTTTGGGATTGATTAAAACAAGCTGCACACACACTGATCCCTTTGTGGCCGTGTAGGAACAAACCTGACCATGCATTACCACGGCAACACATCCTCTCAATTTGACAAACAAAAGCCAAATGCTCTGAATGCTGTGTGAGGGAATTTGACAGTTGATAACATGTGAGATTGGGCCTACGTGACAAGCAGGCTGTAATTACTTATTGATTAACTGATTTTAAGTTACGCATTCTTCTCCAAAGAATGACAATCCAGAGCTGATTGAATAAGTGATGAGTGTGTGTGCGTGTATTTGTGTGTGTGCGTGTGTGTGTGTGTGTGTGCGCGCACATGCAAGGATTTATTTCTGAAATATAAATAGCTTTAGAAATACATAGCAAAATGCATCTATTCTAAATGGCATATGCTTAATCTTGTTAGACAAACTTTTAATATACATACCTGGACATATCATACTGTATGAACATAGTCTAAACTCTGATGTCTAGATGTCTAAATGATACCAAATTATATCAGTGACCATGTTTCTGAACTTTGACATGTATATAAGTGCAAGCATTACTTTCTTTGTTTCTGTCTTTGAGATAAGTTTTTTTCTTAAATTGTGGTGAATGGTGACATGACTGAACTGTAAAACCGGTAATTAAGTAGTGAAGACTTTTTTATTTTAAGGGATGCCTGTGTCAGTATAATTGGCCTCTTCCAGTGACATTGTTCCCCTGGCAGTGAGAAAGTGTGACACTCTCTCAGTCTTGCGCCGGATCTTTTGGCATCGTGGGTGCAGCTGTTTAATAATAAACCTCTAGGTGATATATGTACTTTTCTCTCCTCTCTCTCTCTCCAGCATTACGTTCTGCCACCTGCCGTTCCAGAGTAAATGGCTGTATGTGGGCACGGAACGTGGGAACACGCACATCGTTAACATCGAGTCCTTCGTCCTGTCTGGATACGTCATCATGTGGAACAAGGCCATAGAACTGTGAGTGTCCTGCCTTGCTATTGTAGAACACTCCCCCAATCCACTAATACGGCACCGGCATGTGCTGATCAGGGCGATGGTGATGATGATGATGGTGATGATGATGATGACAGTAATGTCTTTTTGAATTTTCTTCTATTTGTACGTCTGATAAAGATAGCTTGGCTGTGTAGTGGTATTTACTTTTGTTCACAATACTAATTGTTTTTTTTACTAATATTACCCTAATTGATTATAAATGGGCCTACTGTGCCTTCTAGGTGATATCACACTTTTGTACCCCTGGGACTAACACCGATGCTCTCTATTTTTTTAAAGGGCATGTTGGATAACAGGCTCTGTAAAGTGAATGTGATATAGTGCAATGGTGATGAAGTTATGCAATCTAAGGCAATGATGGTGAAGTGTAATGTGATGCAGTGACGGTGAAGTAAAGATCGCACTGTTACTGAAGAGTCTGTTTTGGGGAAGTTCACTGTTGAATAACAGGTCAGGCCAAGAGAGGAGGGGGAGAATTCTTTATTCATTTATTTATTTATTTTCCTTTATTTAACCTGTTGGGCCAACTGAAAACTCAGTGCTCTGTGGCGCTGATGACCTGTGGCCAGTTGCACCTGTCATGCATAAGTATGAACTAAGCCTAGTTGCAACATAAATCTCTGCTAAGCTACAACTTGTGCGCTAATAAAATTAAACATGTTGCACCATTCAACACAGTTAGAACGTAAGCTTATGCATAAACTAAGTATTTAGCCATTGACTATAGATTAACAGCATAATTCATAACACAGTGGTATGGCCAATGACTATACCGCAAGATTAAAGAGCTGACTCCAAAGGAAAGCCTGGCCAAAATGGGTGAGCAGAGAGGAAAATGAGCTGCGTTTTTATCTTTTGTGTACGATGGCTGTGTCTGTGGAGGCACGCTCACACAGGGTGGGAGGGAACGAAGCGTGAAAGTGCTGAAATTGAGCCAGGCTACAGCTCCAAGGGCACAGTTACACGAACACACACAACACACTCCTATCAGTCTCGCGTGTGTGGGATGGTTTTTCTGCACCGTCAAGAGCTTTTTGCCAGAAGGCTCCCCCAAAAAAAGGACTTTTATCGTCTTACAGTCATCTGTCAATGTCTGTGCTGTCCAGTCCAAGTTTGAAGGGGAAAATGGAGAGACTGCAGTGTCGGACCTGCTGATGGAGACACATGCAGATCTCTCTCCTTGGCTGAGGGTATGTTTGCCATTCCATTAATTAGGCTGATGCCACAGTTGGGCGGCTCTCAAACTGTCGGGACGTGTCATGAAACGTCAATAAGAGTCTGAGAATGTTTCAAAAGCGGTGAGCCAGCCGCCCGAGCTCAGCGCGCCAGCAGCAGAACAGGGTATCACGCTCCTCCCTTACTCATCGCTATGCACAAGCTGCCTTTCTGTAGAATATTCCAATATTGGGATAGTATTTATTGCATTGTTTGTCTGGCTGGTTTGCCTTTTTTGTCTTGAAAAGGATACATTTTAACTGAGTAACAAAAAATGTCAGTTTTCATTATTGGAGTATTCTAATGTTACAGGATTCCGTAGAAATAAGGTTGAATTGAAACTTAAGACTTAAAATGTCTAAATTAATTTCTGAGAATGGTCTGTGGTGAACATTATATTTGGAGCTTACACAAAAAGCAGACAGACAGATGAATGCACTGTGTCTCTATAAGATCAGTGATACACTGAATTCTAGCCTCATTGATTTATTCAGTTTGTCTGATGTTACATAACCACACGAGGTGGGAAAAAAAAAAAAAACTACAAACGATGCTGAGGCAAAATGCAAAAATAAATCAGACTTGTGCTAGGCTGACATTTCCGTCCTTTGAAATATGAATCAGCTTCACAAATCAAATTTGCACTTCAATTGTATCGTTCGGTTTATATTAATCCACTGTAATTTTGTGCCATTATATACAGCATTCCTGTCACAAATATCCATCGTACTAAACAATGGCTTTCACATGACACGGATACTATTTTTCTATAGTGCTGTGGCACAATTCTGATCATGTTCTGCACTGTTAGCTTTGCGGGATGTTGTATGCATTTAACCCAGTTCACATTTAACGTATGCCCCACCGGGTTGGGTAACTCGTCTGAAACCTCCCAGTAGCAGTTGTGTCACACTCACTTGAATCACTGGAATCGTGAACGGTGTTCTTCAGTCCCCCGAGCATCCTGACCTCCACACATGATTAACTGCCTCCAGGTTGCCAACTTTATTAAAATTGATGAGGAGCCTTCTCACACCAACGCTGCATTAAGTGCATTAATAAAATGCTGACAGTTCGATCATGCTTTCATGACTGAGCTAATGAAGCTCCCAGGTGCTGGGTGTCTTTCTGCCCGGTTTATTGCTGCCGTTTTATCACCTTGTGTCACCGGGCTTTCACCACTTTTTTTTTCGCTTGCAACCTGTTTGCCGTTTTGTCCCATTTGGTTCACGTCGTTTCTGACAGGCCTGACGCGAGCACGAATGTGCTTGATTCCATATGATGTGCCCCTCTGCTCTCAGACACTGCCCGGCTCAGAACCCGAGCTCACGGCCATGGAGAGGTTTCTGCGGTGCTCTGTACCTGTGTGAGCACGGCTCAGAACCAGAGCTCCCAGCCATGGAGAGGTTTCTGCGGTGCTCTGTACCTGTGAGAGCACGGCTCAGAACCAGAGCTCCCGGCCATGGAGAGGTTTCTGCGGTGCTCTGTACCTGTGAGAGCACGGCTCAGAACCAGAGCTCCCAGCCATGGAGAGGTTTCTGCGGTGCTCTGTACCTGTGTGAGCACGGCTCAGAACCAGAGCTCCCAGCCATGGAGAGGTTTCTGCGGTGCTCTGTACCTGTGTGAGCACGGCTCAGAACCAGAGCTGCCAGCCATGGAGAGGTTTCTGCGGCGCTCTGTACCTGTGTGAGCACGGCTCAGAACCAGAGCTCACGGCCATGGAGAGGTTTCTGCGGTGCTCTGTACCTGTGTGAGCACGGCTCAGAACCAGAGCTCACGGCCATGGAGAGGTTTCTGCGGTGCTCTGTACCTGTGAGAGCACGGCTGCGAGGCAGTTTGTGCACTCTACACACGAGCGGGAGACGAGCGGTCTCAGAATAACTGCACGTTAAAAACAGCAAAACAAACACCACCAATAATCTCAGAGCCTCTGAGAATATTTAATATTTACTTTTCCAAGGAAGCCGATTTCATTGCGGCATTTTATAATTTCTGTTCCGGCAAATTTTTATTATTGAACGTACAGTTCATCTCAGGAAGGGCTCCCCCTTTGAACCTTTGTTCAAAATTCATTTAATGAATGAATGAAAGATACAGAATTGATGATTTCATCACTGTTGGGGAAGAGTAGGGGTGCTGCTTTGTTAAAATTGTGATTATATTTCACCCTCCATAATTGTGCTAAGCAGACTGGAGGTAGCACTTACAGACTGAAGTGGTTTTGAAAGTCACTGTTTCACCCCATTCAGTGTGCTCATGTAATCCTCACGTATGATTCCACCACATGGTCTCTTTTCCATTACAAACATGCTTTATTGCATGTCAGTTTTCAATGAATCATTGCTTTCTAAAGTTTATAGGCACTGTGTCTCATTGTGGTGTGAAAACAAATGAGGTCGCTGTTTGTTTCTGTGTTTATTAAAAAACACAAGTTGCAAAACAAACTACCAAGCACCCTGAAATCAGTGTGATTCTGGAGCCTCTGTAGTCCAGAGAAAAACAAATTCCTGTTCTGTCTACTGGGTGCTCTTTCCTAATTTACCTTTGATTTTTTTAAAGTATAACTACTAAAATGAGTGTAGTCATAATAATGATAATTATGTGTTTGTGTTGCAATATAATTGTTTACAGGTTAAAGCTATCCAATTGCAGGTCTCTATTGTGTTCATAAGCTCTGATTTCAGACAATATAGGTCAGATCTCTGCGTGTTACCATAGTGAGGAGGGTGACCTGTGTCGTGCTGCATCGGCAGCAGGAGCGGACTGATGAGTCAGGGAGAGCACGGCGGGGGGTGAGGACCATGGAGACTGAGCCTAACTAAAGAATTTTACAGGAAAAAGTGTTTGTGTGGCTGTGAGCGTGGGTGGGTGTGGGCGTGTGTGCGTTTGAGTTTGTGTGTGGGTTTGTGTTTGGATTCTGTGTGTATGGTGTGTGTGTGTGTTTGTGCGCACATGCGCTTGTGTGTATGAGTGTGTGTGTGTGTGTGTGTGTGTGTATATAGGGAGCTGGCAATAGTGTATTTAGACCCCATGATTCTTAGGCACACTGCCCATCTCCTTCTTGCCCACAGATGGGCTAGTATCAGTCTTTTTTCTTTCCTGATGAGATTTCCGCTCCTCTACTGTTCAGAATGTTCTCCGATTCCTCCAGTAAAACCAGAGGGCACTGAGATTTGAGTCCTTTTGATAATATCAGTGGCTGGGAACACCTTCTGCTCCAAGGGATTCCTCCCTTCAGTTGAATTGTACAGCCAATCAGCCCTGAGGTGTAAATAGCACATAGAGCAACATGGTCCTGGTTCTTTTGTTTAGTTTAATATTGGATTCCTCTGGAAAGTTTCCTGCATGTTCACTATTTTCAGGGAGGGCCTCAGAGAACCCTTACTGTGGCTGCCAGCCCCACAAGAACAGGCACTCATACTGATCGCTCCTTGAGCCAGAATGGTACCCGCTACAGTTGCCATCTTGGCTCATGAGCTGCTGTGACAGTCTGTAAGACAGTCAGAGGCTCTCCACATGCACCATTGTGAGGTGTGGTGTGTGATGTGTGACAAGATGTGAGAATTTGCATCCTGCACCATCTGATCTGACTTGCCTAGCTGCAGCTGTTCTCATATCTTAAAGATAATCATGGCGGGCGAAAGTTGAGGGGAGGTCAGGGGCTGGAACAGCAGAGTAATTCACTTCTGTGCCCTATCAATAATGAGGACGTTGCGCATTCCCCTTGCCATTGTGGTTATGGTGATGTTGAAGTTTTTTTGAGTCTTGTTTTTTCTAACCCTGATTCTCCAACTGTTTGCTGTTTTACATCACTTGTTTTCCTTCACCATGAGGTTCAGAATGAGTCAAACAATATTACTGTAGATAAGTAAAATCAATTTGTAGTTTCTTGTTGCACTGTCCTTTTTGTCTATTTAAAAGTCAGCTGGAAACCCTTGCATTTTAATATATATCTTATGTATAACTCACCGATCTTATCTTTTCAGTTGTGTGTCTGATCTGACCCTGATAATCCTGATCTGTTGGGTGAGGTAATACGTGTGTATGTGTGACATCAGTAGGAAATGCTTGACAGACACAGGGCTGAGACAGAGCTGGGCCCTCGCCCCTGTGCGAGGCCATGGCTCCGCCCAGTCAGAAGCTTTAATTACTTCCTCCGTCTCAGGGGGATCAGACGTGCTGCAGAGCTACACTGTGGACTGAGGCGGGGCTGGGCTGCTGTAACCATCAAACACATCGGACAAATGCTCTTTGGACCTTCTGCCTCTCTGATTCAATTAGCTAGCTATGTTAAGACACACCAGGGGATGTGATGTGGCTCCTTAGTGGCTTGGAATGTGTCATTAGCTGAGTGTTACTGGGGGCTGGAGGGGGCAGCAGCGTCTGAAACCACATTTCTCTTTCTTCTCTTTCACAGAGCCACCAAAACACACCCCGGGCCCGTGGTCCATCTGAGCGACTGTCCGAAGGATGAAGGGAGAGTGAGTACAGGGAGATGGAGGGATGGAGGGAGAGTGAGTACAGGGAGATGGAGGGATAGAGGGAGAGTGAGTACAGGGAGATGGAGGGATGGAGGGAGAGTGAGTACAGGGAGATGGAGGGATGGAGGGAGAGGGAGCTCAGGGAGATGGAGGGATGGAGGGAGAGGGAGCACAGGGAGATGAAGGGATGGAGGGAGAGGGAGCTCAGGGAGATGGAGGGATGAAGGGAGAGTGAGTACAGGGAGATGCAGGGATGGAGGGAGAGGGAGCACAGGGAGATGGAGGGATGGAGGGAGAGGGAGCACAAGGAGATGGAGGGATGGAGGGAGAGGGAGCACAGGGAGATTGAGGGATGGAGGGAGAGGGAGCACAAGGAGATGGAGGGATGAAGGAAGAGGGAGTACAGGGAGATTGAGGGATGGAGGGAGAGGGAGCACAAGGAGATGGAGGGATGAAGGGAGAGGGAGTACAGGGAGATTGAGGGATGGAGGGAGAGGGAGCACAAGGAGATGGAGGGATGAAGGGAGAGGGAGTACAGGGAGATTGAGGGATGGAGGGAGAGGGAGCACAAGGAGATGGAGGGATGAAGGGAGAGGGATGGATGGAGGAAGGGGGGTTCGAGGGATGACGGGCAGGAGATGGAACAGTTCTTAACAGGCCTGAAAGAGCTCCATTTGTTTTATCACAACACAGCACTTTATCAGACTTGACACAGTGATATTTGATTCTAGAATTCCTATACCCTCTCAACACCACTGGTATTCCCTGTGGCCCTTGGAGAGCCACGCGGTGGCTGGTTTCTCTTTTCAGCCTAAATAAACTGTGTCAGGGTGGTGAGATGGTACTCCGGTTTCCTCCCACTGTCCAAAGACATGCAGGGATAGGTTCATTTGAGAGTGTAGATTTCCCCTAGGTATGAGCGTCTGCGTGAATGGTGTGTGAATGCCCTGGGATGGACTGGAGACCTGTCCGGGGTGTATTCCTCACCTAACCCATGCTGGGATAGGCTCCAGCACCCCCACGACCCTGACCAGGAATAAGCCAATTAGATAATGGATGGATGGATGGATTAACAGTGTCATCAACAATATTTAATTGTTCTATTAAGTACTGATTAACAATGAGTTCACCATGCATCTCTCCAGGACCAGGGTTGCAGATCAATAAATAATGAACCTAGTGGGTTGAATGGCCTGTTCTCTTTATCAGACATTCTTATGTTACATTTTCTCAGTACATATGCTGTTGGGGGCGGCACGATGATGCAGTGGGTAGCACTGTCGCCTCACAGCAAGAAGGTTGTGGGTTCAAATCTCGGCTTGGGGCCTTTCTGTGTGGAGTTTGCATGTTCCCCCCGTGTCCGCGTGGGTTTCCTCCGGGTACTCCGGTTTCCTCCCATAGTCCAAAGACATGCAGGCAGGCCGATTGGAGACCCTAAATTGCCCATAGATATGAATGTGTGAGTGAATGGTGTGTGTGCTCGGCAATAGATTGGCGACCTGTCCAGGGTCTATTCCTGCTTCTCGCCCAATGCACGCTGGGATAGGCTCCAGCACCCCCTGCGACCCTGCTCAGGATAAGTGGGTATAGATAATGGTGTTTCAGTGCTCAGGACAAATTGGTCAGCCTTCCTTATGGAAATAGAATAAATATGAAGAAAAATATATCTTACAGCAATGCATATTGCAATATCTGAAAGTGGCAATAAATTGTTTATTTGTCCATGTGCTGTGAAGTATTGAAATTTATTTTCTGATCTTGATGAAGTCATTCTTTGTATTCCATTTCCATAAGGGCTTTCAGAAAAAAAATCTATGTACATTTGCTTGAATTAGCGTGTGTGTGTGTTCTGTCTCCTGAATGTTCTCACATTTCAAAATGAATTAGCTGTTTATCTTAGCATGTCATTGTTGTGTGTGAATCAGGTGACAGAGTTTACCAATGTGTGCGCATGTGGGACTGTCTCAGATTGCATTCCTATTGCAGTCTCTGGTGCTGAGGGAGGCACAGTCACAGTACAGCATGCTCTAACGTGACAGGAGCCTTCAAGTGGTATTCCTGAGGGATGCTGGGATTAAGTGAGGGGATTCAGCCTGGTTGTCATGGCGTCCCACCCGTTCTCAGCTCAGCTCTCCTGTCATCTCCACTTTACCACTGTCTTTACCAGGCATGGATTCCTATGCCGCTGAGACTCCATCTCCGTTTACATTCTGCATGTTCTTCTGATTGATTTGAGATCTTAGAATGTCATGCATCATACTTCTTTACAAAAGAATTGCAATTTCCAAGTAATTAAATCAAAAGTTTTTTTTGCACATCTTGAAAGATGCAGAAGTATAGTTCCAGGTGTGAAATAGAAAATTTCACTTGGTCACTGATTATTGTCAAGCGCACAGAGGTTTGCTCATAATTAGACTCTACGGGGATCTGAATGCTTTGCACAGTGTTTGTATGTGCATTGACGCAGAATGAGAGCGAACGCATTCATGTGTCATATTAGGTATTTGACGCTTTTCTTTTAATTCGGGGTGTGAGCTTTTATGTTCCCTCTTTAGTTTGTGTTTTTTATGCTTATATGCCTGGGGAAATTTTCTGATCAAATAAGGCATGCAAAAAATTAACTTTCCATTTTCAACCCTGCTATTACTTGCGCTGTTGTATCATTCTATAATAGTAATCCCATAATGCCACTTTACTCTGTGTGTACCTGCATCTGCCTGTACCTGTTCCCCGACCACTCAATGACCCTGCGACTCTGACCTGGCTGTTTTCTCCCTCTCCATAGCTGCTGATTGGCTTTGAGAGCGGCACAGTGGTACAATGGGACCTCAGGGTGAAGAAGGCTGATTTCCGAATCTACTATGATGAGGTGAGGACACTTTACTTGCTGTTACGTGATGAAATGCTTCTGCGGGGTCCTGAGAATTTTCCGTGGAGCTTTGCTGACCGTAGCGCGCGATCGTGTGGAGGAATGGTTTTGTTGCGGGTGTTTCAGTCCCTGGGTTTAAGCAGCCTCATGCCGGGGCCGGTCCTTTCCCGTTCCCACTGCCCATGGTAAATTGCAGCGTTTTTTTCTCACCAGTTTCTCGGCGTCTCGACGTGACATCGTACGCTGAGGCTGCCCCAGAAGACGATAGCGGCACCCTGCGTGACCTGCCAAAGCAGCAGAGCTTCGTTACCCCTCTCAACTCCGTTTATATATTTCACAGCGCATAAAAGTTTTAAGACTTTTAATTGGGCCCCTGCTCATGCATGTGAAGTCTTGAAAAGAGGACCGAGAATAGAAAAGCCTGTTTGAAAAGCAATTAATGTGGTTGCTTAGAACAAAGGGACAGTGTGGGTAACCGAGGGACGCGATTCTTAAAGGGTATTTCTATTGTGGGAGATGGTATCACTCTCAGCCTTTCTCCTCAGTGACTCTGTACCTCTGTAAAAAACAGGAAGCATGCGGAGTGCGCTTCAGAACTCTCTCTACGAAAAGAACGGTTACATCACGAGAAGAACCAGCGCGTGTTGTAATTAGTCTAGTTCGATTAACTTTCTTATTCTTCTCCAGCTGTTTCTCTCTGACTCACTGAACTTAACAGCAACCTTCAAATGTTTTAATCATACATGCAAATTCATTATGCAAATTTTTTAGTAAGGTGCAATCATGATTCATCAAAGTATGCACCAAAATATGATACATAACTTTGGCCTTTTTTTCCTCATTACATCTGTTACTGTTAAGTTCATGACTTCTGTGGGGTGCCAGTTAAAATAAACGTGTATATTAACTGAATTCTTCTCTACCTGCAGTTTTAAAAGAAGAAACACAGGTGGCCTAAAACTTTTGGCCTATACTGTATGTAACCAGGAAGCCCCATTGACATCTCTTTTTCAAGGGTGACCTGGCATGCACACGGAGTAGCAATGGCATGACAAGACATATACAAAGGCTATAAATAAATAAATGAATAAAAATTTTAAAAAGCCAAAAAGCTTGTATGTGATTTATTCTATGAATGTTCATTAAAGGGCTGTGGTCAAGTATAATACCATTGCAATGGGCATTCTGAAGTGTAACATATCACCAGAAACTCCTATTGCCAGCTGGAACCTCAAGTAGTTACAAAGCAGAGTGGGTGGAAGGAATGCGCAGTTGAGTGTCTTGTTAGTTCATACAATCTGTGGTAGAGAGTCCTGAAGGAATGCAGTATTGTTGGGGGTATCTGGTTATTCTGTGCAGGCTCTGTACATTGCCCTGTTTGCTCTGTGCCTGCTGCAGGCCATCCATTCGGTCAGCTGGCACCACGAGGGGAAGCAGTTCATGTGCAGCCACTCAGACGGGAGCCTGACCACCTGGAGCCTGCGCAACACCGCCAAGCCCTTCCAGGTCACCTTCCCCCACGGTGAGACCTTCGACATCTGACCCCCTCCAGTGAAAACAGAGCGATATTCAGCCCTGATCCCTCAGCTCTGATCCCACAGTGTGCAAGCGGTCAGGCAGAATGCACACACACACACACACACACACACACACACTGGCATTCCAGCGCTGAGGTTTGGGACACATTAACTCAAAATGCAGCTCTGCAGTTTTACGGAGGAGGAAGTGAGAGGCATTAAACACCAGGGAGACATTGCACCATCTGCCTCATCTGCAGTGGTATCATTCACTGAGTGAGACCAGCAGCGGGGGACAGTGGGGCAGGCCGAAGAGTGTAGTAAATGCATGGAGACACTGAGGATGTGATGCAAAAACATATACGACAGTTTAAAGTTAAAATATATGAAAAAATGAATTAAAATCTATACATCTATCTATCTGTTTGATTGAGTTATTAATAGATTTGTCTTCTATGACTTAAAACTAATAGAACTAATAGAAAATAGAACAGATAAATGGAATGTTTTATTTTCTTTTTTTCTGCCTTGGTTTGTATAAGCCTTTAGTTAATCAGTCTGTGTATCTCGCCACATGCTTAATAGTGACATTCCTGAAATAAGAGAGAGACTGGGGGGACATTAGCTGTTGTGTTTTCTGCTGTTTTGCTTCAAAGGTAGCTTGAAGCAAAACAATTTTTCAATCTTATCTTCTTTCTCTGTCTCTCTTTCTCTTTCTCTTGGGTGATGAGATTAGTCTGTTGTCCTGAGAGCAGGGCAGAGCACTGTTGGGGTTATCCGGGTACAGGTGTCGTGTCTTATCTGCCGTAGAGTCTTATCAAGGGGGTTTGCTGCATTGAAAATATCTGCTGGTCTCTTTCTCTCAATTTCTCTGTCTCTCCCTTTCTTTCTTGCTCTTTCTCTCTCATAGTGATCATCAAGCATTACACTCTGACAGTATTTGAAGCCAGTACATTTAATTAATATGGATAAATCTAGAACCTGCCATGAACCTGGAGCTTTTTCTGTGGCCTAATGGATCTTACTGGTGAAGAACTCCATGCCACTCTTAGAAATGAATTGTTTATATTTGTTCCTTTTGAAGAGTTATTAAACCCACCGCTTTTCCCCCTCTTCCTTTTGGGTGGGAACAGGGAAGGTGCAGAGAGATGGAAAGAAGCCAGAATCCTGCAAGCCCATCCTGAAGGTGGAGTTCAAAACCACAAGGAGCAGGTGAGCGTTGTACACCTGTCCCCTCAGAGACTAGAGCTCAGGTGTACCCCTAGCGGCAGAGCAGGAAGAGGTGATCAAATACCTGCACCCTTAACATAGGAGCACAGATGGGTGACCAGGCATGAGTACCCCTTAACACAGAAGCAGAGATATGACCAGCATCTTTCCTTTTATGCAGTGCCAGAGACATGTAATCCGGCATCTATTATAACCCAAAAACAGGAGCCGAGTGGACTCCAGATTCACAACAATATCATTGGTCTACAATTGCAGGAGCTCCATTAAGTACACTGTATCTGAGGGGACATGAGTGATGTGGCTGTATGGGGCAGTAGCTAATGCCCTTTAGCGCTCTATGATATGGATGTAGGGGTCTGTGTTAATGCTGTCTCTGTTTTAGCAGTGAGTGATGTGCATTATAAGAGTTTGTTTAAATGCTGTCCGTTTTTTAGCAGTGAGCAATGTGCTTTATTCGAGTCTGTGTTTAAATGCTTTCTGTGTTTTAACAGTGAGTGATGTGGTTTATAAGTCTGCATTTAAACACTATCTCTGTGTTGTAGCTGTGAGTGATGTGGTTTATGAGAGCCTGTGTTTATCACTGTGTTCTAGCGGTCAGTGATGTGGTTTTTAAGAGTATGTCTTTAAGTCCTGTCACTGTGTTTTAGGTTTTAGCAGTGAGTGATGTGGTTTATGAGAGCCTGTGTTAATCACTGTGTATGTCACTGTGTTCTAGCGGTCAGTGATGTGGT
This sequence comes from Anguilla rostrata, assembly GCF_018555375.3. NCBI lineage: Eukaryota > Metazoa > Chordata > Actinopteri > Anguilliformes > Anguillidae > Anguilla > Anguilla rostrata. Next base: position 12,493,648 of record NC_057947.1, read on the forward strand.
TTTTAAGAGTATGTCTTTAAGTCCTGTCACTGTGTTTTAGGTTTTAGCAGTGAGTGATGTGGTTTATGAGAGCCTGTGTTTCAGCCCGATGACTGTGTTTTAGCGGTAAGTGATTACGCGTGTACAGGTCTGTGTTTCAGCCCCATGACTGTGTTTCTACAGTGAGCCCTTCGTGATCTTCTCTGGGGGACTGTCCTATGACCAGGCGGGCAGGAGGCCCACCTTGACCATCATGCACGGCAAATCCATCACCGTGCTGGAGATGGACCACCCCATCGTCGACTTCATGGTCCTCTGTGAGACGCCATACCCCAATGGTGAGGATGATTTGGGGGTATAAAGAAAACGCAGGGCAGGCAACGGTTTTTTTTTTAAGTTAATTTTTTTGTGATTGCTGAATTTTTGTGAAGAAAAACACAAATGTGAATTTACTCGGATTAAGTATAAAAGCTGATTGAATGCTGGCCAGAGTGCATGGGTGACATCTTTTTGCACAACTTTTTGTACAACTAAGCTGATATTTCCCTGCGCGAAAGAAAGACAGAGAGAAAACAAAACAAGAAAGAAAGAAGGAAGTATTATGTCATGCGGTCACTCCTCATTTCTTTTTGCTTTGGAAATAGATTTTAACTGAAATGAGTTAACAGTAAGACTTCATATGAACCTTTTTGCCCTTACATAGAGGGTAAAGGATTTCACTTTTAGATTATCTACTTCATGGTGCTTTACTAGCATTTAGACCCTTATCCAGAGTGAATTGCAATGCACTTCCAGCACTTCCTGATTTACAGAGGAAGGTCTGTACTCCTAGAACTTGAGTATAGTGTGTGTATCCATCTGCTAATCAGCAAATGGGAATTGACCTCAAATAATTTTTGCATTTAAGTAATATTATTCAAATATTGATAATACAAGGATATGACTGTTTTAATTGGTTATAACTCGGCACCTAAATTCTGAGTTGAAGCAAATACTGTTGTGCGAGAAAAGGAGAACAAAGTTTGTTTTATGAAAACTAAAAACCACAGTTTTTAGTTTTCATAAAACAACAGCGCATTTGCTTTAAACAAGACTTCATGATTCAAATATTAGCACAATTCATTCAGTATATATTTGATTGGATGCAAGTGCAGGGCAACTCTAATCCTGCGATGTTGTAGATGGTTTTTTTATATGAGGACAGTAAGCAGTGTGAATACGTTAATTGATGGCTATTCTTTTGGGGTCTGCAGAGGTACAGGAGCCATATGCTGTTGCTGTGCTGCTGGAGAAAGACTTCATTGTTGTGGACCTCACTCAGAGCAAGTGAGTGCATTGAGAAAAAAAAAGCAAATAAATGAAATCATCATCTGATGTGAAGAAACACATGCAGATATACACACATGCGCCTGCACGCGCACGCGCAGGTGCGCACACAGATTCTGTGAAGACGAAGCCCAGTGTTGTCAGCCTTTACAGAAGTGAAGTGCGTCGCCCCCGGAGATATCTCTCTTTCCATCTGGGTGACTCAGAACATCCTCACCTCCGCACGCTTTCCTCAGGAGTGATTTACCTGCTGAAGGGAGCAGCCGCTGGGGTCACCCGCCAGGGGAGATGATCTCACACGCGAACCTCACACCCTTGCAATGCCTGAGGCACGAAGCCCTCTTACGAAGAGGTTAAGCACCTGGGATGCGCCTTGGGTGGATTCACGGGCTGGCTTGTCAATCAGAGTCATTGTGGGAGGAGGGCGGGAGAAAACGCCCACGCTGACTGGAGGGTCTGAATGATGAGGGCCTCAGTCCCACGCACGGCATCTCTGTGCTGAATGCACCGCCGAGCAGCCTCTCTCTCCCTGACTAATCACGAGAAATATCTTCAATTTAACATTCTCTGAATATGGTGCACAAACTGGTGACTCATGTTGTGTAAACAGATTTGCTGTTAGAGTGGTTTAAAGAGATTTGTAAAACAGCAGATTTTGCCATTGAGGTCACAAAACCTATGAATACAAGAGAAGTATTTGATACTTGCAAACGCAAAAATAACATTTACATAATAAGCTGGAAAAATGTGCGGAAAGCCTTGTTTCAAGTCTGGGCATTACCCCATTAGCTTGATTGTTTACTTGCTTAGTCAGAGATTACCTTTATACTGTACCTTCAAGACCAGGATTTTAAATTACTTTACAATCAAGGGAATGAGGCAGTAGTGACTCAATCACCATCAATGTGTAGCAATGACCTGGATAATTACATCCATTTTGTGTCAGGCTATCAGTTGTATTGGAGAAGGAGGGATTAATAAACCAATTAAACTGGGTGCAGATATGAAAATATTCAGAAGAAATATTTGAATATTACAGCTGATGGAATTCCAGCTAAATAGTCATGTGGTATTGTAGTTTGCATGGCTCATGAGCAAACCGTTGTTATTACTCAGTGCCAAAATCTTACTGCCCTCTGCCTGCAGTTTCCCCATCTTTGAGAACCCCTACCCCATGGACATCCATGAATCTCCTGTAACCTGCACGGCCTACTTCGCTGACTGCCCACCTGACGTCATACCTGTCCTCTACTCCATAGGAGCCAAACACAAAAAACATGGCTACAGCCAAAAGGTAAGAGCATGTGCACGCTCAGTACATTATCCTCAATTGGACTCACATATAGCAGCCAAGTGTTGTATTGGGCTCTGTGCATCTTTAATGCATGTCATGCACAGATGTAAGGTGTCATGTTTTATCCCTGTGAGCAGAAGAGTAGCACGGAGGGCGTCGTCATTTCTGTGCTCAAGCTAGTTGCCCGATGCCCATGAATTAGCACTGATGAGCCTCCCGTTAAGGAACGAGCATTGCGAGTTGCCTTTAACTCCCATTGGCTGGAGACGTTGTTCTCTCCCATTTCCTGGTCACGGCTGTGGTGCGGCTTACGCTCATGGAGCTCGCTCATTACCCACGGCTCTCTCCCCATGGCCCACTCCCCACGGCTCACCCCCCACGGCTCTCTCCCCATGGCTCACCCCCCACGGCTCACCCCCCTCTTCAGCTCCATCGCTGTTCTGGATGGCCGAATCCATGCCGATTACTCAACCACTCGAGTCGAAGTTCGCTTCCTCCCATTTTGGTTTGGCCGCCTAATATATTTATTAGTATTTCCCACCTAAGTTTCGCCGCAGGGGAGCTCGATTATATGTAAGAGAGAGTCAGTTAATTATTCACTAGGGCTATGGTTCCTTCTCCAGAGCCTGTAGGGAGGAATATTAAAGTGGGATTATGCTGAGATGTTTGTTTCTCAGGCAGAGATGGGTGGGATGACCAAGGAGGAAGCACATGGTGATAACTTACTGCGCTTTAGATTTGGGCTGTGTATGAGGCAGGGCACTGTGCTGATATTCATATTGCTATGAAAATTAATAGAGTACAATCTTTGGCCATAAATAAAATGAAAAGCCCAGTGAATCAGTTACCCACTAAAATTAATGAAGATAAAAAGAGAAAAAAAATGTTGAGGAAAATGCACAGAAAACGCATGAGGTCTGTACATTCTCTCTGTACTGGCCCCCAGCGATTGAATGAACTTCCTTTGGTGGTCAGAACAGCACAGTCACTGACCATCTTCTTACACAGACTGCATACTCACCTCTTCAACCTGCATTTTATCTCTACTCCCATCCACACCCTCTAACAACAGGGGTGTCAAACTCAAGTCCTGGAGGGCTGCAGTGTCTGCTGGTATTTGTGGTTTCCTTTCAGGGAGCATCCAATTAAGGCCAACAACTTAAATAAATCACTGCTGAAACAGCAAAAACCAGCTGATGATATGGCCTTCCAGGACTGGGGCCTGGCACTTCTCCCCTCAAACTTGTCTTATTATTAATTCATGGAATTAATGGTATAAGGTTTGGTATAAGTAGTTTTTGTAAGGTCATTGCATGAATCTATAATGGGTGTGTCATCTGGTTTTATATAGTTAACCTTCATCGATGCTTTAACCGATGTTGCACACACCCAGTCTCTGGTCTAAGAGCATTTTTAGCCTGGTCACTTGCTCATATTACTCATGTGCTGTAGATGCATTTATGTTATCTCATGACATGTTGCTCTGGATATGAGAATCTGAATGTAGTCTTGTTTCTCTCTGATTGGTCAGGAATGGCCAGTGGGCGGAGGGACATGGACGCTGGGAAATCAGACGTACCCAGAGATCATCATCACAGGGTGAGCGCATGGCGTGTTCAGCCTTCAGTCTCAGAATGTTCAGTCACAGAATGTTCTATTTTATATGTAATATTAATGTATTACTTCACAAGTATAATGATGATTCCTCTTCTTCTTCTTGTACTTCTTATTTTTTCTTTTTGTTGTTGTTAATATGCTGTTCTGAGCACATAATCAAAGAGCCCTGCACCCACAGTCCTGTCTGTCTAATGCCTCTAATCTACTGTGTCAAACGGTTTAAGTGATGCATGTTTTTTGATTAACTGCTCTTGATGGGCGGTGTGTATGTGTTGGTTCTGAGCACAGAGTAGGTTGTATACCCATTGTATGAGTAGCTCTGTTGCTCTCAATAGACGGTGTGTGTACAGAGCCTCGTGAAGGGCATATTTCCCAAGGCCCCGCTGGATTGGAGGGTACAGTGTCAGGGTCCTGCTGTGCTGTATTACGATTTGAGAATGTCCTGTCTGATTTTCCTCTGGTCTCCTTTCAGCCATGCAGATGGTTCCATAAAGTTTTGGGATGCTACTGCCAGTAAGTACACATGGCCATGTTCAGCTAGTCATGTAGACATTGTAGCATTAGTACCAGTTACTGTATGTATTTAGCATAAGCAATGCTAATCATACCTGGTCGTTTGCTACCTCCTGCCCATACACATCCTACACAGGCCAGTATCTTACTAATTTAAAATATACATATTAAATAGAAGTAGACTGTGATCTTAGCCTCTCAACCTAGAGGTGTGTAGATCACTGGAAAGGTAAAGCATACAAAGTCATTCTACTAATGAGGGTAATATGGTGAAATGTTTGAATGTGTAGCCTCATGTGAACTGAAATGCTTTGTGCCGTTCTCGTCCCAGGGGTACAGAATAGGTCTAGTTTGCCTCAGATTCCCATCACTGGACTGTGGTGATCACTGGGTCATCTTCCCAGAACTGGATGTACAAAGGGCCCTGTGCAGATTCCCATGATCATTCCAACACTGGGTCTGCGTATCCTCCCCTCCCCCCCTCCCCCCATCCTGTCAGTCACCCTGCAGATGCTGTACAAGCTGAAGAGCTCAAAGGTGTTTGAGAAGCAGAAGGTGGGGGAGGGGCGTGGGGCGGAGCTTGTGGAGGAGGACCCGTTCGCCGTTCAGATGGTCAAGTGGTGCCCGCAGAGCCGGCTCTTCTGCGTGGTGGGAATCTCCGCCCACGTCATCCTGTACCGCTTCAGCAGGCACGACGCCACCACGGAGATCACGGTGAGCGACAGTCATACCAAGGGCAGCCAGAGAGAGGCGCTGTGGAGTCCAATATAAGATCTGAGTAACTACAGAAACCTGCAGGCTCCATGACTCTAAGGTCTAACGTGTGGCTCTTAGCATACCTGTGTCTTTCTTCTGATTCTCTCTGTGTATCTGCATCACACCTCTGTGTCTGTAACCTGTTCGTCACCTGAGCGTATGTTCTCTGCACAGTCTCTGGAGGTGCGGCTGCAGTGTGAGGTAGAGGATGTCCTTTCCCCATCAGAGACAGAGGCGACCCCCACCCCCTCAGACCCGAGCCCGCACTCGCCCCAACCCCCCCCAGCCAGCCCAAACAACACCCCGCCCGAGGTCCTCCGAGACAGTGTCCCCTGCCTCAGGTCAGTTACAAGCGAGGAGAAAATATGTCTGTAGTTTTCATGCCTGGTTAAAGTGCATCTCATTGGCTGGAATGTGAGCACAGCCTATTCTCTCTGAGCACCCATATCTGCCTGTGAGACTCCACCTCTGTGGCTCACTGGGTCCCTACCTCTCCCTCCCTCCCTCCCTCTCTCACTCTCTCTCTCTCTCTCTCTCCCTCCCTCCCTCTCTCTCTCTCTCTCTCTGTCCCCTCTCTCTCTCCCTCTCTCCCGTCTCTCTCTCTCTCCCTCCCCTCTCTTTCTCCCTCCCTCTCTCTCTCTCTCTCTCTCTCTCGTCCCTCTCTCTCTCTCTCTTTCCCTCCCTCCCTCTCCCTCGTTCTCTCCTCCTTCTCTCCCTCCCTGCCTCTCAGGGTGAAGAACAGGCCAGTGAGGATGCCCCCAGGGTACCAGGCAGAGCTGGTGGTGCAGCTGCTTTGGGTGGACGGGGAGCCTCCCCAGCAGATCACCAGCCTGGACCTCAACTCAGCCTACGGCCTGTGAGTCCCTTATCTCTCCCCCTTTCACTTTCCCTCTCTCAATCCATCCGTCTTCTGTTTGTCTGAACATTTACCTTTGGGCAAAGCCCTTTAATACAGTACTGTAGATATACATTCAGGATTTAATATATGGAGAAAATTACATTTTAACATATAATGTACAACCAGACTCATTCCTTTGTTTCCAAGTATTTTTTTCCCCATCTAATCTGTTGCATACCTCTATATCTTAACCACTAATTAATGAAACATGATTTAGCAAGGGCATTATTTATGCGGAGGAGGTAGTGGATTACAAACCTCCCAAAATGACAAAACAGGCCAAATAACCCCTCCCCAATAAAAAGCATGACGATGAGAAAAATGATTTCATATAATAAAGATGAGGATGTCATGTTGTGACTAGGATATACTGATCAGTAATCTGAAGTATTGGCCCATTAGAATTCAGCAGAAATGATCACCCCATATTCAATCTATAGCTATGTCCTTGATTTACAGGGCATAAAATGTAAAGAAAGATAGATTGCAAAGAATTTCTCATTAAGTTCAGTGAGGCTTCATTAAGTGTATGCACTGTTTCAAGGTCATATATGACGAGATTCTTGTGGTGCTGGGTCTGCCTAGGACCTGTTCAGGGGCATATTTCTATAGCCATGGAATTACATGTGCTTTTCAGGATGGCTCTGGGTAACTGTAATGGATTGGCAGTGGTTGATTACCTGCAGAAGAGCATCATCCTGTGCATGAGCACGCTGGAACTGTACGGCTCCAGCGATCCCTACCAGCGTCTCACACGCTCCCCCCGCAGGAACCGACAGCTCACTGCAGGTATGGAGGGCAGAGACGCTCACTGCGCACGCGGCTGCGCACGCACGCATGTGCACGCACACTCACGTGCTGCATGGTACTCGCTGAACTCCACGGTGACATGGTGCTGCATGGTGTTTCCGTCTGTTTCTGTCTACTCTCCGTTAGTCTCGCTCGAGCGCTTCTCCACCTGAGAGGTGAGGCCACTGCTCAGATAGAGCCCTCCTTCCTGCTGGGTTGGGCTGGTGGAGGGCTTCTGCACCACTCCTGTTCCTCCACCCACTTCTGCACCAAACAGCACGCTATTCTAGAGTCAGGAACAACCGCACGATCACAGAGGGAAAATAAATGCAAAACGCTGCAGTTATGGCAGTTATTTTCCAGGAGAGCTGAATCATTTCGCTCTCCAACGACAGGAGTCAATGTTATCCTGTAGTGAAGCCACCAGTCATCCGTCTCTGCCACAGAGACATGCATAAACATTTAGAAAATTGCTGCATAATCTTGCCGGTACTCTGTTCACCACCAGCCTAGTGCTCCTGAGGTGCTGCTTGCAGAAGCAGCTATCTGCTTTATATAACTTGGTGCATCTGCAGGGGAGAGGTGGATGACATTTAGCAGGGCACAGTGTATGCTTCATAAAACAAGTTAAGCATTGACTCGTGAAAAGGAAAGGAAAACAAAATTCTCAGTTTCAATAAAAACATTTTTTTAATACACTGTTAGTTCATGGGCTGCCATTATTCATGTAGTTAGCATAAAGATTTTATAGCGATTATTTTCACATGTTCCTTTGAGATCTACTGAGTCTACTGAATATTCACTGTAGTGTTACTAAAGTTGTATGAAAAGATCAAATGTATACTTTATCTTTGTTCCACACTAAGGGGTAATCATGAGGTTTATCTGTAGTGGTTGGATTCACTGAAGTTTGTGCCCATTGTCTTAAGTGTACTGTCTTTGTCACTACACAGCCAAATGAAACATTTTTACAGGACATTATACCAAATTTGTATCAAAAAATAACATTATCAACATTTTAAGGAAATTCCTGTATGTTCAGACCTTTAATTGAATTATCGAATCGTGTTGCCATTTTTATATGAATCTAAAATATCTTTGCTTAGATTTTTGAATTCATTTGTTATAAGTACATCAGTGTCCTTTGGCTGTGCAGGCATGTAAGCACTGAATGCGTGAACGCCATAGGGAATGTGAATCTATGCTAATGTGGATGTGGGACCTGATCTGCTCTCTCTCCTCCCTGCCACTAGTGGGTGCTGGTTTGGGGTCACTCTCCTTGTTCTTCTCTCTCCCTCCTCCCCACATATCTCTGCTGACTCTGGCTGCTGGTGTTCTGGCATGGTCTCTCTGGCAGACAGCATTTGCATGCGTGGCCTGTCTAACTTTTATTCAGATTCAAAGAAACGGATCCGTACCTCCTACCAGAGTAAGTTCGGCCTCTCATAGGGCCGGGGGGAGGGGGGTGGGGATTCGGGTGGGACGAGGCGGGGCAACACTGAAAGGAACTTTTTTTATATGGTACTCTTTAATCAGTCAGACTTGATCAAACTATTTTTATTTGGTTTTATATTCTCTGTGTATGTCCTTCTTTTCCATCTGCACATGTGGTGATTATTAATATTTATACCACGGCTTTGTTGAATCCTCAATTCTGATTTATTTACCAGGTAGCCGTGGTATAAGTGGTATTAAGTACAGTGAGTGAGTCTGTTATTTCAAAATAAGGCCTTACAGGATGCACATCACCCTGTTGGTGCTTATTTAAAACAATTGATTGCTCACTATACATTAACCCTTACATATACATATACATATACACATTAAAGAGCACTATACATTGCCATCTGAAACATAACATGTTTGGGAAGTATGTTATGTGTTTGAAATATGAAACGTGACAAGTTTACAGAGAATTGCATTTTTGATGTAGGTTTAATCATGGTATTATTTTGTGTTCTTGATAGGCTTTTCAAAAGGGATAAGAATTAAATTTTGCCTCACCGAAATTTTGAAAATCACCCAAAACCTCCTGTTTCTATCTGTGTGATTTTGTGTGATTAAATACTTTTTTTGGTTGTTTAATTCATGTTTTTCTTTTCATGTTCCTACGTCCTCTACATTTCTACCTCAAATATCACGAAAACCTTCACACACTCTGTTCTAGAGTATAAGGGAGTATAGGACCATTAAACACATTGTCCAGGGATCGTTCATCTGTTAATCTAGTTAAGTTATCAAGTAAAATTCTTTCCTGGGACCCGACTGTGTTTCTGCAGCATCAGAACACAGTCTAGATCAGTACTAGGCAGTCCTCTTCTCACAAAGGTATCTCCAAATCATTACTTACTTGTAAGTCAGTCACCTGAATGTAAACATGGAACCAGAGTTTCCAAGGAGCTGTAGAATCTTTGAAAATATCTACAAAGGCCCCAAAATTTATAGCTTTTTAGGCTATACCCAGATGCTGCTGCAAACAAACAGACTCCAGTGTCTCACAGAATCCTGCCTGTGAGGTTGAACAGCACTGTTTGAAACTGAACATGCTCTTCTGTCCTTCCTTCCTCTTCTTCTCCAATCATTGACTGCTGGCACACACTGCTCACTGCTGATTGGACATGTCAGGCCTTACGGAACTCTCAGACAGCCAGGTTGCCCTGGATATGGAGAGGAGCAGGTCACCAACCTCAGGTAGGCCTTGTAGTGACCGGTGTTTCCGTGTTTGATATCGTGGTAGCATCGCGAGTGATACATGGTCATGGACCATGCATGGATGTTGGACATTCAGTTATCGTAACTGAAACGAGGAGCCTGGTCTGGCTGATTGGCCTGGCCACTTCATTATGTGTTCTTATGCTCTAATATTTTTTATGTTATGGGTGTCACTGTTCACAGTCATTAAAATCAATTGTGAGTCTGCTATAAACTATCATTCTGTCCCTCTGTAGGGTTGCCAGGTATGTGGCCAGATATTCACTTAACCTTATGATACAATGAGGGATTTCTCATCAGGTAGAAGACATTGTCCTTTCCAAACAAGTTTATTAGCTATATTTTTTTTGAGAGAGAGCTGCGTTTTCCATATCTGAACACAAAACAGTTTGAACATTTGGATGAACATGTGTGCATCGTGGGAAATGGCACATATTAACAACTAATTTTGAATGTGCTTGACGTGCCAGAGATTGATGGGTCGGCCAAATTGCCTGCAGGGGGTTTCAGTGCCTTGTATTTCAGCCTGCAGACAGACCCACTGATCCATGCCCTGTGCATCGATCTCTGGCATTCCATTAAGAGAAAATCCAAATTCACGTTGCCCTCAGCAGCAATGATAACATCCAGATGTGTTTTGTTTTGCTGCAGATGGGTACAGTAGAATGTTTGCGGGTTGGGATATTTCAGTTGTGTGGTCATGGTATGTTCATGAATTGAAATGTGTGGTGCTGTTTGAGTGTAGGTTAATATGGGTTTTTTGTTACAGTGTTGCTCTTCAGTCTGTTGCTCTTTTCACATGAATGGTCTTCACAGCTTCTGTGTGTCTGGCCTCTCCTCCCTTCACTGGTCTGGTCTGCTGACTGTACTGCCCCCTGCTGGTGCGATGAGCTCCCCGCAGCGCTTCTGACAGCCTCTTTTGGCCTACCTCTGACACACACTAAAGTACCCTGGCTCCCCAACCCTCACCATGTTCTGCTATTTGCCCTTTTGTTTTTGAGTCTGAGTCTGCTGTTGTCATAGTAATAGTATATAAGTACGGTGATCCTATTTAATTATCTAAAGTGATAATGATAGTTGTTGGTTTGATGGGCTGCAGTTACTGATTATGAGTGTCCCTGCTGTGCCTTCTCTGTGGCACTGCTGTTCTCCACTCTGCTGTTCCCCAGTAATGTAATGTCTCCTTCAGAAAGAGAAGCAAAAAGTGAAAGAAATACAAAAAACAAAGGAGAGAAGGGGATGGGGTAGAAACAGATTTGTAGTGACAGCGGAGGTCAATAACATGCCATTCAGTCCTGGTGAGGGGCATTCTGGTGGCTGGGACAGACAGCAGGGAGCCTTCTCAGATTCAAAAGGTCAGAGTCGGAACTTTATGGACGGTCCCTGCGGGTGTGGCTGGTGCTTTATAGACGCTCCCTGCAGGTACAGTCAGGGAGGACAGAGGAGAGGTAGCAGGGGGTCGGTACTGGGACCGTGGCAGTGACCGATCTCAAACGCACTGTGACACACACCCGCCAGGCTCACCTGGCTCCCTTTGTACAGGTACTGCCAGGCGCAGGCCACTGCTGTGCTCTACTGAAGCCTTTGCCCGCTACTTTCAGGCCCTTTGTTCTGGAGGATTGAACCCAGGCTTGGGTCACTGTTGAGTACAGCTTTATCTCCATGGGCGGCAGGGCATTCTCTCCAGAAACAGGCCTGATATTGACAAATCAGCCCTTTTAGAGCATGCGGACACTGAAGGAGGAGGAGGAGGAGGGTGAGGGTAAGACAGAGAGGTCCTGTAGGGGAATCTGTTTTCAGGTTGGATGTAGTAAGAGAGAAGACCTGTAGGGGAATCTGTGGGCTGTGGTTAGATGGAACTCCAGCTGCAGGCACTGTTAGCCTCCATTAAAGAAAACCTGGGACCATGCAGAGAGAATGAGAGGCATTGAGTGCTGTTTGTAAAGAATGAGAGGGCACATTTCTGTATTTTTTTAAGTAGTGTGATACGTCAACTATGATGTCAGTGTTTGCGCATGTGTGCTTGTGTTTTAGTTTGAGAGTGACTGTGTGTGTGTTTGTGTGCATGTTTTCTTTATCAGTACTCTCACACCATGATGGGTACGTTCAGACACTACTCACTCATTTCTATGCAGAGCCCATGGGCGGTAGCCTGTGCTGTCCCCACACCCTCGTGTGATAATCTCAGCCTGTCAGTGGCATTCAGAGCCACATTAATGAGGCGCAATGAGCTTTAGGAAGGTGGCTGACTGCACCTCGCCGTCTGCCGCCCTGCTGTGTGCGTCTGTCTGGCGGTCCTCTTCCCGGTGAACGGACTGAAAGAGAGAGAGAGAGGGCTTGTTGTCTGCATGCACTGAAGCAGAAAGTGATTTCAAGAGACTGCTTTGCGGGAAGCTAGTCAACATTTCAGCTGGTAGGATGGGAGTGTAGCTGTTCGGAAGACCTCTGTGTGTCTTAGAGGAGGAAAAGGAAGTGATGTTTGAGAGTCCCAACAGCCCTTAAACACTTCTGGCTGCCTCACGTGCATGGTCTCACATCAGCGGTTCATTCAGGCTAATCTGCGCTGTCTCTCTTATGGTCTGGAGCTTATGGGAGAGGAGATGAAGGAGGGGCTAGAACGAGGCCTGTCTGCTATTAATATTTAATATGAGGAAAGATTGTTCTTGTGGCTGTTTGAGACGGAGTAATGCTGGGGTATTAATAATGGATGTGTTCAGGTTTTATAGACCTGCACTGAGTGAGGCATGGTCTGCTGCAGATCCACACAGGCCTGCACAAAACACACACTCACATCCAGTCACATCCTTATACTGTACATACTCTCTCTCACACATACACACTCACACTCACACTCACATTCAGTCACATCCATACACTGTACACTCTCTCTCTCACACACACACACACACACCCATTTATATAACTCACTTATGCATAACCCTCATATAACTCACTTATACATGACCCTCATATAACTCAGTTACACATAACCCTCATATAACTCACTTATACATGACCCTCATATAACTCACTTATACATAACCCTCATATAACTCACTTATACATTAGCCTCATATAACTCACTTATACATAACCCTCATATAACTCACTTATACATTAGCCTCTATAAGCTCACTTATACATAACCCTCATATAACTCACTTATACATAACCCTCCTATAACTCACTTATACCTTAGCCTCATATAACTCACTTATACATTAGCCTCATATAACTCACTTATACATAACCCTCATATAACTCACTTATACATAACCCTCATACATGACCCTCATATAACTCGTTTATACATAACCGTCATATAACTCACTTATACATAACCCTCATATAACTCACTTATACATGACCCTCATATAACTCACTTATACATAACCCTCATATAACTCACTTATACATAACCCTCATATAACTCACTTATACATAACCCTCATATAACTCACTTATACATAACCCTCATATAACTCACTTATACATAACCCTCATATAACTCACTTATACATTAGCCTCATATAACTCACTTATACATAACCCTCATATAACTCACTTATACATTAGCCTCCTATAGCTCACTTATACATAACCCTCATATAACTCACTTATACATAACCCTCCTATAACTCACTTATACCTTAGCCTCATATAACTCACTTATACATTAGCCTCATATAACTCACTTATACATAACCCTCATATAACTTGCTTCAGGCTCCCCATACAGCACACCTATCTCTGCCGAGCTTTGGTTGACCAGCCATCTCCCCTTCGACACTCTATTCTCACCACTCAGGGAGATGCATGTTTCTGTCAGTCCTCTGTGATTGTTTCAGATTGGCCTCTGCTTTTTTCTGCTGGGGTGAATTGGTGCTGACCCTGATTTTTTATTTTATTTTTTTATTTTTTTTATTTTACTGGGACAGTGGGCAGCTTGTCTGAGAATTAACTATCAAGCTCAATTTAATCTGTTGTCCCTGGGCAGGCAGATGGAAAAGATAGTGTACATAGAATGTACCTGTTAAAGGACAGACAAACGTTCATTCATTTTGGTCTTTGCTAGGCGTGTGCTACACTGTCATGTGATCATATTACTTGTAGTGTGTTTAGAGTAGCAGGAATAGAACCAGGGAAAGGAAACCAAGTTGATGCTAATGAATATGTGCTGTTCTGCTCTCTGTACAGAAACAGAATCTCTGACAGGTGTTCATTCAAGACACCAGGGGTAAAAGCAGGAGCCTTCCTGTGTTTATGAATTGTTTAAGAGTAAAATCCTTCCCACATCTGAAGATGCAGTTTGAGAGTGAGGTTCGTGAGATAAACAGAAAAGCCTCTTTGGTCCAATCAGGAAACTGGGCTAGAGTATCACAGGTCCAGATGGAATTGTCGCCACGGAAACCTTAGCATTTGATATGGATGTCAATCTGAAGCAGGCTGTGTACCCTAAGCTTCCCATAACTTTTTTTTTTTTTTTGAAAAAGCCTGTTAATTACTTTATGTCCTTGTCACATTGATCCTGCTGTACTCAACAGACCTGGGTCAAAGGTCATAATATTTCAGGTACTCAAACTCTTCAGATGTTGGTATAATTCGAAGGGGCTCTTGCAGATGCCTGAACATTTTCAACAATGCTATTAACTGAAACATATCACAGTATGCAAGTAAAATTTTATTTAAAATTTTATTTGTAATTTTGTTAAAATCTGTGAACGTTACTTTTTTTTCAAAATAAATATCTCTTTAGAAATTTACTGGATTTGTAATGGTTTCTAAAAGGTTGAAGTATTTTTTGGATAACTGTTTGGTCCTGTCTGGTGTTTTTATTTATTTATTTATATTTTTGTGTCAGTTCCATACCAATCCTCCCTCCACCCTGAGCCCCGCCCCCTCCCTGACCCAGCAGCTGGTCTGAGGCCCTCCCACTACAACCCCGTGTATTACTTGCTAGACAATGGTAAGCATGATGTCATCAATGCCAGATGCTCACATGTCATAAGCATCCTGGGCCTGTCACGTACATGCAGAGATCTTCAGCCTTGCTTCCAGAACCTTCACCACTCCCATATCCCTCCATCGCTGCACCTTTGTGAGAATGGTGTGTGTTAGCTTAGCCCTGGTCCGTTGAGAAAGTGTGTGTGTGTGTGTGTGTGTGTGTGGCTGCCTGTGCATGTGCACTTGTGTGTGTCTGTGTCTTTGTCTGTTTGTTTATTCAGCCATGGTTGATTGTCAGAAGGGTGTACCTGTTTGCTTAGCCTGGTCAGTCCAGGGACTTGTGAAGCTGCTCTGCTGCTATCATAATGTGCTCCTGGTGGATTCGTCATGCACTGTATTTTTTAAAAGGAAATGGCTCGCCATTCATTTTATCTAACCGAGGGAGGGTTATTTTTTCCACTCTCAAACCCCATTCATTTTTAATAGCCATATGTGCATGGCAGTCTTTGTTTTGCTTGAGTCTGTCCATTTCTAATCTCAGAGGAAATGTTAGCAATTGAGTTCATTTTGGAAATAACTGCTTTCATAATGTATTCTGCATCATGCAGTGCTTCTAAAGACTGAAATAACTCATATCCCCTCAAGTTATCCCAGTGAAATTAAAAACAGATTGGTTTGAGATTTTACAGGAGTGTGTGCAACTGCCGCTTAGTCACATTTGGGAAGAATGAATGTACCCCAGTTGAGTATGCACTGAAAAAAGCTATCCATCTCTCTCTCTCTCTCTCTGTCTGTCTCTCTCTCACACACAGTCACACACACGCTTGTGCACACACCCATTCACACACAGACACACACACACACACACACACACATTCACGTACATTCACACTCGCGACCTCACCCTCTATTGGTTGTAATGTGGGCACAGCCTATCCTATCTGAGCAACCATATCTGCCTGTGAGACTGCACTATCCACTCTCTCCCTCCCGCCCTCTCCCTTTCTCTCCCCTTCTCTTTGTCTCTCTCTTCCTAGCTCTGTTCCTCCCCCCCCCCTTGTCTCCCTCTCTGTCAAACACACACACACACACATACACACACGCCCTCACCTCACTATCATTCGCTCACTCGACCTCTCCCTCGGATATTCACATATGATCACATGCTCACACTCTGCATTCACACGCTCACGCCGGATGGCTCTGTCATTACCTGAAGTGTGTCCTGAGATTGCCTTGATGACTGCCCCCGCCCCGATCCCCCCTCCCACAAATGCATCCTGCTGAAGCTCTCTTCTGTCCCTCCATTTATATGACTCCAGCAGCATCCGCTCAGCACCGAGCGGAGAATGGCCTCATCTCATTAACAGCTCTGACTCAATAGACTGCATCTGAAAGACATGCTGCATTGATCCACGATTCAATTACGAGTGTTTACAATGTGAATGTCCGTACACCTTATACAGGGGACACTCTTTATATGGACACCTTTCATTTATTTCTCTTGCAAGGATGCCTGCAGCAGAAGCCGAATATGTCCTTTGTCTGCATTTCTTTGAGAAATAAATTCAAAAGCAGAACATTGGAAATCAAGGTCTTTTACAAAATGGCTTAATGACTTCCAAATAATGGAATTCTGCGGTTGATAGAATTTAACCCGAGCATATCTTTAACTGGGCTGTGAAACAGAAGCTTTTTATTTAGAATGGACTGAGCCTTTTTCACGGAAATGTATTTTTTTGTGAATTCACAGAAGTCTGCTGCCCTTTGAGATTTTCGCAGCAACAGCAGGTATAATAGCATCATTAACTGTTAGGATTTATTTTTTCCCCTAACATCAGTCATGTTTAAAAATGTCAAAATACCTTGACAATTCTTTTCAATTGATTAGCCAGCTAATCCCTGACCCTATGTAGCCTGTGATCAAATAGGAGCAGTGAACTGGCAAGTGAAGCCTCTCTGTGAAACACCAGCATAGATGTTACAGTCTGCACTCTGATTCCTCTTTCCAGGCATTTTATTGGTTCTGCAGTCCTGGCAGACTTCTCCTAGGTCTACTGCATAGATTCTTGACAGTTGTACACCAATGAGGGCCTAACTTCAAAAGCAGGACGTTTAGGGAGAAAGTGCGCATCCACGGCTGCTTGTGATGAAAACTTGACTGCCCACCCCATCAGTAAATCTGTGCAGGACTTGGGTTTGACTTGTGGTGCAGCCAGCACACCCTTCAGACCCCAAAATCCTGTTCCTCCTCTTATGTACCACAGAGAACTTCCAATGCATTATCCCCCCAAATTCGATTTCCCTTTGCAGTTTGTGTGCAATGAAAAATGCATGCAAAAAAACTCTTGTTTCATCTTTTTTTTCATTTTCTCTTAAAATCAAGCATTATTTGTTTGTTGTTTTTGCTTCTGTTCATTTTGTGCCTTTTCTCTGGGAGCTCTGACTTATTCATGGATTGCAATGTCCAATCCCAAGGCCGAAGACATATGTGGTCAGTTGCCTGTTTTCCTCAGTGATGAGACAGACATTGTCCTGTAGACATCTGGACTGTCTGTAAAGTCTTTGAGTGGAATCTACTAAGTCTGAATGCTGTGCGTTGTTAGAGCACTATCCTGTCTGTGAGAATACGCACTGCATGTGGAGTTGGGCCTCCTCATCTTTCAGCTGGTTTCCAGGGTTTCTGATTGGTGATTGGGTTCTAACATTCACCGAGAACAGTCTTTACCCATTTGCAAAGTTGAAAATGCATTTTGTACTTTTTTCATGATATTTATGTTTTTTTTCCCTTGCCTAGAGACAGCCAACAATGTTGCCTGACATGGTAATATTGAGCCACATATCAAATCTAATTTTAAAGATGCTTTTTGGATTTTTGGCACTTGCTCTTTCACATTTGGCATTCAAGTTCCCATGCATGTGTTATGAAATGTGAATACTTTGCGGGATTGATGCACCTGACACCACCAGTGGAAAATAGCATATAAAGGAGCAATTTCAGAATACAAACACATTGAATCCACATTCCTACAAAAATGTCAGCATGCAAAGTTATCAAATATGTCATTTTAATATGAAAAAAAAATTACAGATTGCCACTTTAATAATGAACTGTTTTCTTTCCTAAACTGACAGAAAGATAAACCTGCCCACAGATTTTAAGTCTCATTTTGGTACTGTCAGCAAAAGCCTACAGTTCTTCATTTCCTCTTATTTATGTGTTCTCCTGTCAATTTATGATCTTTGCCCACAGAAACTTTCTGCACATAAAAGTGTTGTCCTTCTGTCTCTATCTCATTCAACTCTGTCGGCATCTCTCTGTCATGCAGTTCTTTTTAAACTTTTTTCTGTTCATTTAATCTTATATACATATTTTATTTGACATTTTAAAAAATATTTTCAAGGATTTCTGCTATCTCATGGCTATAAATAGCGAAGAAAATGATCCCATTCGTAATTGGACCATTCATATTTCATCAGTGCATTGTAATTGGTCCATGCAAGACTTCTTCACTCTTGTGATTGGACTCTTCTAGAGCACATCAGAGCACACATTGTATCATCTCTTTTGGCACTTTCTGTCCTCTCTGGGGCTCTTAACCTGAAACATCTTCAGTCATAATACAGTCCAACATTGTGTAATTTATAAACGTGGTTCAAAATGATTTTATATATTGAAAATGAAGTGGATGGTGTAGATAGACTGGTTTGCTTGGTAGCAGGTTGAGCTGTGTGTCAGGGTATGTTTTGAATGTGCCTGAGAGCTGGCTGGGATGATCAAATGTGCATTGATCTCTTCATACAGCCAGGTCTGTATAAGGAGCCCCAGGAGCCTTGCACCTGAATTTTTATTCTCAGGACTAAACTGGCTGTTCCACAATATAGAGAATATAGGCTGTTTTCTCAGGCTGTGGCAGTAGACCTGAAAGCAGAGCCTGCTGTAAGTATGAGATTAGGGCATTGCATTTGCTTACACATGCTCTCCCTCACACTACAATGACACGGCTTTAGAAATTATTCCTACTTTACTCATGTAATCATAACTCTGCAGACGTGTGTGTGTGCGTACACATTTGTGTGCTTTTTAATGTTATATAGCCTACTTTTACACAGAAAAGTAAGTGCTTTTTTAGAACCATGGATGGTTCTCATGAGTGTTACTCTGAAATCTAATGTTACTGTATCTGTGACTGTGTTTCTATTAATGTTTTCTCCAATCAATATTAATTTGTCAGCAGTTGCTGCAATCTATATTAGCTCAGTTAAATTGATTGGACTTGGCCAAAGAAAGCACCTCTAGACAGGATCTCAGCAAAAATGTGGCTTAAATTCCCCAAAGAGGAAAACAAAAATTTAACTATAAGCACAAACAATGAGCTCCATGGCAATCCCACTGGACTCTCACATTTTGCACTTATATAACCTGGGAGTTACAAGATAGAACAGAACAGAACAGTGCTAACACAGTACTGTAAGTCAGGTAATGAGACACATCAGACTTCACCATAGAAACCGTTCTAATCCCAAGTCTGCTGCTCCAGTGTAAAGTCTCTGTTCCTGTGAGCTTCAAAGATCTCGCAGGAGGAACAGCTGAGAAACCACAGCTCCTCATCAACATCCGCCCTTCAAACATACTGTCTGTATTTGACAGGTAGAGATGCAGGCCTGAAATTGTGCAAAAGGCTGCTCTGCGGAACGGGACATATTAACAAACAGATGGGGAACGAACCTGGATGAGCAGACACAAAATGTACATGTGCCAATATGAGATTCTTTAAGCCCAATTAACAGTATAACAACCCCCCCCCCCCCACCTCAAACACTCATCAGTCTTATTACTTCTTATTACTGCAAATGCACTGTGACCAGATGAATGCTATAGCTTCTGTAGAGCCTTCCGGAATGTGTCTTTGACTGCATTACCCTGTGGCCTGTAGGCCTGCAGACAGCCTGTCTGTACAGATGCAGGGTTCCTCTGCTTCCTCATTTGTACTAACACTGGGTCAGAAATACATGACAGGTAACACCTTAACTTCCTGAAACCCCGAGTCCTGCATATCGATTATCCTCCGGTAAAATAACGTGTCCAGTACAAGCTTGTTTTTAGGTCAGAGGACCCTGGGTTATCATTACTCCCATATTGCTCCTTGAAATGCCTTTAATCCCATGCGGTTCCCTGCAGAACAGTCTGACAGCCTACAGGCCAGCCGGCTCTTCTGAAGGGTGCCCAAAGTCCTGCTTTTTATGAGAGGGATGGATTTAATACTGTGAATGAAACCGGCACCAACAGAGCACCAGTACAGAGCTGCAGAAGCATTGCTGGCTCTAAGGGGCATTTCTGTTTATTTCAGTTACATGTAGAGCACACACACACACACACACACGATAGGAGTGATTGATTAAAAAGACTTCCCGGTGCTGTTCTATTCCTCTGCTGAACTGTTATTTATTTTCATTGGTCTGAGAGTAATTATATTAGACATTCACTTTCCCATTCAAAAGACCGGAAACTCCCGTATAAACATGTTGCATTTTTGTATGGTATTTTTCTCTGGATTTAACTGACTGTGCTGCTGCCCAGACCTGCTGTTGAACGCATTTCTCTCCTGCCTGCTGTCTCGCATATTCATATCATCTTATGTTTCTTTTCTGGTACAAATAAAGCAAGCTGCATCACTCCATCTGATTGGTCTCTCCTCTGTCTCTTCCCCTCCACCCCCTCCTGCAGCATTGTTCTGATTGGTCTCTCCTCTGTATCTTCTCTCCGCCCTCTCATGTAACACTTGTTCTGATTGGTGGTGCTTCCTCTGTATCTTCCCTCACTCCCTTACTGTCCTGCCCTTCCTGCTGAAATCATTTCCACTCCTAGACAACTCACTG
Organism: Anguilla rostrata; assembly: GCF_018555375.3. Lineage (NCBI taxonomy): Eukaryota > Metazoa > Chordata > Actinopteri > Anguilliformes > Anguillidae > Anguilla > Anguilla rostrata. The sequence goes on from NC_057947.1 coordinate 12,514,356, forward strand.
GTGTTGTTTGTTTGTTCATTTTTATTTGTGTTTGCTAACACTGTGCCGTTATTACAGATCATGTAAACGGACACTGCACGAGCCCCACCTCCCAGTCCTGTGTTGCCGGGAAACCGCGTGCCCCCCCCATTCCCGAGGGGCCGAGGCTGGGGGGCCGACGGGGGCCTAGCCGACCCCCTTTCCGGAAGGCCCAGTCTGCCGCTTGCATGGAGATCTCTTTGCCTGTTTCCCACACGGAAGGTGTGTGCCTGACCTCCTCCCCTCCTTGTCCTCCTCACACATAAAAATTGGTGACATGTTTTTAGCATATTGAATTTATTTAGCAATTATTTAGCAAAGACAGAGATGGAGATAGGAGCCTATCAGCATCCTTGTTGATATAAATGGGAAAACGTTCCCTCAATCACCAATTTTTATATTTTTCCCTTTATGCAGGAAAATGTAGCAGTTTCTGTGATTTCAAGGATGAAAATATTACACAACTGAAAAATGCAGAAGATACAAATGCTAAATGCGGTTTGTATTTGAAACTTGAAATGACAGAAACTACTGTGTTTTTCTGATTTCTGTTTGAATCAACACTGATATAAATGTGGAGCTGCACTGTTGGACTGATCCCAGCTTTCTACTAATCTACAGACTAATTCAGTCAACTTTCATGTATTCCTATTGGATCTTTTGGGCTGGTAGGTTATTACATCATATAACAAAAATATATTCCCTTGACAAGTTTCTAAAAAGCTTCCAAGTTTAAATAAACTTTTAGTTAGCTGTATTTTCCATATTTTTTTAACGAATGCCAGTGAACTTTCCAAGGATTCAGACTGGGCATTTAACCAACAAAAACTAACACTAACTCATGTTTAGACTAACATTCACCCTTCATGATGACACCCACCAGACCTGGGTCAAATACATGTGTGACATGCTTTAACGCTTTAGATACTGGTAAAAATAGGTTAAAAAACTAAATCAAACAAAAACATTATGAAAAATATACAAAATAAAAGAAGCTGAATATTGCTGAAAACGGGTACAGCAATTTTCGCTGGTGTATAGAGGGTTAAAGCATTTAAAATAATGATTTGAGCCAGGCTCAGCTCTCACCCTGCTAGTGCTGGTAACCCCCACCCTCACCACCCCCCCCCCCCCCCCCGCAGATATGTATGACCACCCTGTCCACTTACACTCCTCAGTAAGGGAAGAGTGTCATCTACCTGGGCCCGGGCAGTGGTCTGGATGCAGTTTGCATTCATTTGTCCTGATATTTCAACCTATCAAACACCAATATATTCAGGTGTTCTTTTTTCTTTCACAAACACAGCTTGTCAAGTTATTTTTTTATGACTGATGAAGCTGTGTATGTAAAGCAAAATAGTAACACTTAACGGAGTGTCTGCCTGACTGAAAAAGCATTATCATAATGGTGCCCAGTAAAATGGTCCGTGTTAAATCAAGAGAGTACACTGAACTCCAGAGAACATTCAGTCCTGTCCGAATAGAATTGACACAGAATGTTTTACTGTGTATCACCCTGTCATGTCCCAGTTGTCCGAGTTTGGATTCATGGTTCATCTTTGCTGTCTGTGGCAGCAACTCAGTCTATTAGGATCACATGCAAGATGCACAGCTGCTGATGAGGGGAGCCACTCTGGTCCGTCACTGGCTGATTTCACGTTTTACGCGTAAAAACACTTTTAACCCTGTTTTTTTATTTAACTGCAGTGCCACTGTGCCTAACCTTGTGTGACTAATTCAAGCAAATATTTTCAGGTTGTCAATGGCTTTTCATTGTTTACCCAACATTTTATGTTTTCGTATTTGTTATTTTGGGCCTTTGAATGGCTGAAATGGCTAAGTCATTGACAGCACGTGGTAGCTCTGCCCACTGAACATTGTGTAAATTCACGCATGGTCCTCTATATTGGGAGTGGTACTGTCCTATAATAATGTATGGCAAATTTTGGTTGTGCAAGCAGAAGGCAGCTAAACCTCATGAAGAATTCTGTAGTCTGCACATCCAATGAGTCGTGCTATGACCCTGTGAATGTTGTTTATTTTTAATGTAAGATGCTTTACAGAAACTTTTGTGAAAGAAAATAGCAAATACAACCACATATAACATAACAAAACATAACGTAAGAGGAGAACAGGCCATTCAGCCCAACACTGCTTGTCTATTCCTACCACTAAACTGTACTTAATGTTTAGTGTACCTAAAAGCTAGATAGTATCTAACACTGTATCAAGCCAGGCCTTGAATACCCCCAGTGTTTCTGCCTCCACTACATGTCCAGGCAAGCTATTCCACGCATTGACCACTCTCTGTGTGAAAAAATATTTCCTAATGTGAGGTGATAGAACCATATGGATAATTCCACAATTTTGGTGCAAAAATACAACTGAAGTTCTGTAGGAATTGGCCATTGATGATCACTGGTTTTTTATCACATTCCATAACGCTGTCTAGTGCTTGGAGCTACTTCAGGCTGGCAGTGTTGGGTAGTGGAGAGGTTGCCTCGCTTGCCAAGCTCTGAATGCAGAAGTATCTGAGTGACGTTCGAAGGTTTGTTGGCTGCTCCGTCCTCAGTCAGTGCAGATAAGCACAGGAGGGGGCTGATGAAAAATCTGCCAAAGTTACTCTTTAAAGGTGATTCTGTGAGGATTAATGACTTCTAGGAGATCTGCGTCTCCTCCCAGCTGGAAGCTCAGAGTTTGGGACGGAACAGTGCTGAATTAGCTAGTTTTGGGGGGAGACGGCCATTTTAACCCCCTGTATATGAAACTCTTTGAGGCTTCACTCCACTGTGGGACTGGACATTAAAGCACAGAGCACTACAGGATGCTAATAAGCCAGCAGCACAACTGTGCTCCACACTGAGGCCAGGTCGTTCAGCCCAGTTACTCAACACTGATTTATTCAGCTAAAGAGGTGATCAGATCAGCACCCACCTTTGCTTAGGTACACAGTTCAGCAATTCAGCTATAATAATGTTAATTCAACTCTTAACAGATAACATTTGGTCCCACGTTCCGGAGTGGGACTAAATGGTATCTGTTCAGAGAGGAATTAACACTGTTAAAGTTGAATTAACGCTGCACATTTTACTGTGTACAGCTCCTGGAGTGAAGGAAAGCATTGCCACAGCCTTTCGGAACCCTCCTGTCACCTACATGATCTCAGACCTGAAACAAACCCAGTGCATCAGGAGGAGGTTTGTTGCCTGTGCTTTGACAAAGACCTTGGGCGAAGCACGTCAGCATAGACGCCATTGCATTTAAATTAAGTTATGAATAAAACATGGTTGCTGTAAACGGTGCTGTCGAACCTCTTCTTCATTCATTCACTGCAAAGCAACCTTCTTTGACCCTTTTTTCCCTCAAGATTAAGCATTTTATTTGGCTCAAACCTAAGGATTTAAATGTAAAGAATGTTCTTGATTGTGCTGCCATGCGTGTTCACAAAAGCAGTGCCTCTGCTGGTAAGGTTGCCAGGTCTTTCTTCAGCATCTCTCTACACGTCATCGCCCAATTATGCCAAACCCTTTTAGTTTAACATCATTAGAAGGGCCAAAAATTTGCACTCCAAACACCAGCGTGGAGGGGGGCTGGGAGATGTGCCAGTGTGGAAGAGCACTGGGAGATGTGCCAGGTCTTGTGATGGGTGGCTTGTTTGCCAATCCAGTCATTAGTTTATTATTTTGATGCCATTTAGTTTAAAATGGGGAGAAGGCAGGCTGATGACAGAATGGATTATTAACGTCCGCTAAACCCAGTAAGCTGCAGTACTTATCCAAAGATCAGGCCAAAATGGGAGCCGAACCTGCAGAATGGAACTGCAACTGACTGCTACCCACAATGCAGTTTTGCCTCACATACCATAGGGAATCAATCAAATGGGTTATGTGTTTAGTTTCCATGTAAAATTAAAGTCCCTAAGCTAGTGTGTGTTCTTTTTGGAGAATTTTTTTTAAGTGTCCCTAGTTTGGCCACTGTTTATGCAGGAACAATCAATCATTCTAAACTAGGAACTGACTGTAAAACTTGAGATCTGCAGGGCATCCATTCACACAAAATCTCAAGCATTGCCTGCAGCTGAGAAGCAAAAGGATAAAGCAGAGATGAAAGACCTGAAATGCCTTTTTAAAGGGTGCGTGTGATCGTTGTTAAATCCTGAAATGCACTGAAATGCATGAAAAGTAAATGAAAATGTAAATGAAAAGTAAAGGCGTCTGTGGCAGCGTCTGTGGCACTTCTGGTCTAGCCTGGCCATTGTCTATTTCATATCTTTGGTGCCCCCTGCAGGCTGCTCTGACATTCATGCTCTTAATTAACTTTTAATTATTGCAGTACCCTGCCACAGCAGGGTCACTGTGATGATTAAAGGTTAATTAAGAGCAGGAGCTTCAGCATGCTGATAATGAGACACACTGTGGGGAAGTGAACCAGCCAGAAGAAGGGCAAATGATACAAACGGTGTAAACAACAACAGTCTGTCCCAACATGCACCTGGAGGCAGCTTTCTTTCTTTAGCCAATGCAACTGTGTCACTGCAGTATGCATACACCACACAGGCTAATTATGAGATGCTTTGCATTGTGGCTCTCAAAATTGAATAGGTTCGGATGGTGCACACGTTTAGCATCCACTTAAAAAAGTGGCAGTGTAATTGCGGCAGCCCCGAACCCCCCCCCCCCCCCCCCAGCCCCCACATTCCTCCCTACTAACAAGTCTGTGAACTTATACATAAAATAAGCTGATCAGGTCATCTACAGCACTGTACACACTTTAAAAATAGGTTTTCAAATTCAATGAAAACTTGTGATGCCTGAGCAGTAATATATCGTAAAGCACATTAAGGACACGTTCTGAATTTGTTACTTTGTGTTCCTGTTTATTTCCCTGCTTGTTGGTGCATCCGGCTGATCCAGCATCAGCGGCGTTGTGTTCAGGCTTTTTTGTGTTAGGTCAGGGTGGAAGGAGTGGCCAGGAAAGGGGAGTGTCTTTCTAAGGCTCCAAAAACTCTGAAGTTACACCCTTCCTTCCCTTACCTGGAATATAGAGCATGTACAGGGGAAAGAAATATGGAAGAAGCTCCATCGTGTTGTTCAGCAGTCACTCCAGATGAGTAAAATGGAAGTAGAATGAAGTATGGAGGACCCTTCTTCAGAGAGAGCTGGGCTGGGCCTAACTCTGCTTTCCGACCTGAGACGTATCTTTCTCTTTTCCCCCTCTGTGATCGTTTGGCACTGTCTGTCTGTCTGTGGTTGGGGCTGGCGTGGGGGTGGGGCATTTGGCGGGTGGCGCTGTGTAGGTTATGCTTCCCGGCGGGCAATGCTGCAGCAGTTACACGGAGTCAGTATGTACTCTCACGATGAGCACCACGTCACCGTGTACGCCTGGAACGAGAAAGGTAAGCGCACCGGCCGCTGGGCGCGGCGCGTTCGCGGTCTCGTCCCGGTCCGTCCACCGCGGTTTGCCGCCCGTCCCGTCCCGTCCCGTCCCCCCTCCGTCTGATGCTGTCCCGGTCGTCACGCTCGCTCGCGCTCATCTGTACGTCCGCCGTGCGTTTCTTGCTCGGCTGAGCGACGCGTTTGTCTCCGACCATGTTCATCCTGCGCACGCTTTGCACAGTCGACGTGCGTTTCCATGTTTGGCTGCACAGTCGTGCACATTTATCCCTGTTGTTCGCTGTTCATCATTTGTTTACATTTATTACAGGGTGCATTGTGCAATGCCTGCATAAAACCGATTTCAATTTCAATTTAGTACCCAAGGTTTCAACTGAATTTGTGCCTGTGAAGGGTTTTTGATATGGGACTATGACATGCCTACCTGTGCTTAGTAGAGACATGTGCTTGTGTTATGCTGTGTGTCTGCAGTTAGGCCGCTGGGTCTCTGGATTGCTGTTAAAGAGGGGAAGGGAAGCTTTCGCATTAAGCCTTACTGAGCCGTCGCCATGGTGAAAATCATCAGTCTCTCCCTGGCAATATGCCGTTCCCTGCTTCCTACCTCTGCTTGCAGTGGTCTCAGCTAAATCACTGGCATCAGTCACGTCACCTGACAGTCAAAAGTTTATTAATCAGCATTTTAGGGAGCTTAAATGTGTTATACATGCTGTGTGTGTGTGTGTGCGTGCGTGCATGTGCGCGTGTGTGTGCGTGCATGTGTGCGTGTGTGTGCGTGTGTTCATGTGTGCGTGTGTGTGCGTGCATGTGCGTGTGTGTGTGCGTGCATGTGTGCATGTGTGCGTGTGTTCGTGTGTTCGTGTGTTCATGTGCGTGCGTGTGTGTGTGTGTGTGTGTGTGCATGTGTGCATGTGTGCGTGTGTTCGTGTGTTCATGTGCGTGCGTGTGTGTGTGTGTGTGTACGTGTGTTCGTGTGTTCGTGTGTTCATGTGCGTGCGTGTGTGTGTGTGTGTGCGTGTGTCTGTGCGGCCATGTGCGTGTGTGTGTGCGTGCATGTGTGCGTGTGTGCGTGTGTTCGTGTGTTCATGTGCGTGTGTGTGTGTGTGTGTGCGTGTGTCTGTGCGGCCATGTGCGTGTGTGCCTTGTTTCTTTTTCTTTGCATCGTTGCCTACGCTTGCCACATTCAGACTTTCCAGTGTCTCTGTTTTTATTTGGGGGAATCACAGCCATTTCCAGAGTAGCATAGCCGTGGTGTGAAAGTGCAGGCCGCGCCCGTAGCTAAAGCACGTCTAACCCAGTGTGTCTCCCTCCCGCTCGGGGCCGCTTACCGGCGCCCCCTGCAGAGAGCCGCGAGAACTCCTTCAGCCGCTCGCGGAGCTCCAGTGTCTCCAGCATCGACCGCGAGACCAAGGAGGCCGTGACCACGCTGCACTTCATGGAGTCCTACGCCCACAAGACGGACGCCGCGCCCACCCCCTGCCTGTGGGTGGGCACCAGCCTGGGCGTCGCCCTCGTCCTTGCCCTGTCTGTCCCTGCCCAGGAGGAGGAACGATTGGAGGAGCCTGTCACCGTGACACCCAGCGGTGAGCCCCACCCAACTCTATTAGAGCCAAGCCCCAATGACCACTCCATACCAGTCTAGAAGAGGCAAGCCCCAGTGATTTATGAGTAACAAGGTGTTGATCTTCAGATGAAACAGACATGAAACTTCAGTTGTGACTGTATGTCCTTGTTGCCTTCACTGGGGTTTATCACGTGAAGCATGTAGACACACACTCCCTTTCCCTTGCAGCTAAATATTCCACATCATATTGCTTATTAAACTATGTTGTAGCATACACTGTGTTCCGTATACAGATGTTTGTTAAACATGATTGTCAAACATGACTCTACCTGTCTCCTAGGTTCTCTCACAGAAGAGAGACCAGAGGTCTGATATCTGTCTTTATATGCTAATGCTAACTCCTATAATATCCCTCTGCTCACTCCTTGGTTTTCCAGGCGTAGTGCTGATGCTAAAGGGGTCCGTGTTGATGTTTGGCTCATTGGACTGTGGGGGTGCTCTGATCCCTGACCCGTACGAGGTGTGGATGGACCCGCATGCCCCAGAGGACCCCGACAGGCCCCGAAAGCGCAAGCTGGTGACTGCGTCGCCCGGCTCGTCCCAGGACATGGCCGGAGAGGGCCACCTGGCGGTGGTGTGCTCAGAGCGGCAGGCCAAGGTCTTCCTCATGCCGGCGCAGACCTGCCTGTTTGTCCACAACATCACCGAGTCGTCCTTCGTCCTGCGGGCCGACGTGGTGTCCGTCTGCAGCAGCGTCGGCCTGGCCTGCTTCTGCGCCAACGGGCACATCATGATGCTCAGGTACTGACCCTACCCTACTGACATCTGATGCCCACTGACCCTACTACCTCTACTAATCCCTACTGACCCTTACTGACCCTACCAACTGCTACTAATCCCTACTGACACTTACTGACCCTACCAACCGCTACTGATTCCTACTGACACTTACTGACCCTACCAACCGCTACTGATTCCTACTGACTCTTACTGACCCTACCAACTGCTACTAATCCCTACTGTCCCTTACTGACCCTACCAACCGCTACTGATTCCTACTGACACTTACTGACCCTACCAACCGCTACTGATTCCTACTGACACTGACTGACCCTACCAACCGCTACTGATTCCTACTGACACTTACTGACCCTACCAACCGCTACTGATTCCTACTGACTCTTACTGACCCTACCAACTGCTACTAATCCCTACTGACCCTTACTGACCCTACCAACTGCTACTAATCCCTACTGACCCTTACTGACCCTACCAACCGCTACTGATTCCTACTGACCCTTACTGACCCTACCAACCGCTACTGATTCCTACTGACCCTTACTGACCCTACCAACTGCTACTAATCCCTTCTGACCCTTACTGACCCTACCAACCGCTACTGATTCCTACTGACCCTTACTGACCCTACCAACTGCTACTAATCCCTACTGACCCTTACTGACCCTACCAACTGCTACTAATCCCTACTGACCCTTACTGACCCTACCAACCGCTACTGATTCCTACTGACCCTTACTGACCCTACCAACCGCTACTGATTCCTACTGACCCTTACTGACCCTACCAACTGCTACTAATCCCTTCTGACCCTTACTGACCCTACCAACCGCTACTGATTCCTACTGACCCTTACTGACCCTACCAACTGCTACTGATTCCTACTGACCCTTACTGACCCTAGCAACTGCTACTAACCCTTACTGAACCTACTAACCCCTACTGGTGCCTACTGATCCTACCAACCAATACTGATCCCTAGTGACCCTCTCTGAAACTACAGTCCCCTAGTGTCTCCTACTGATCCCTAGTGTCTGCTGCTGACCCTTACTGACAATACTGGCCCTACAGACCAAGCCCTGCCTGGCCTGCTACTATGCCAACAGCCATGGCATGAGGATCAGGTACTGATCCCAACCGGACCTCTGTCACACCAATGTCCCAGACACTCTGTGCTGTGTTATATTTTTACAGGGTGCTGTGTTATATCTCTACAGGGTGCTGTGTTATATTTTTACAGGGTGCTGTGTTATATCTCTACAGGGTGCTGCGTTATATTTTTACAGGGTGCTGTGTTATATCTCTACAGGGTGCTGTGTTATATCTTTACAGGGTGCTGTGTTATATCTCTACAGGGTGCTGTGTTATATCTTTACAGGGTGCTGTGTTATATCTCTACAGGGTGCTGTGTTATATCTTTACAGGGTGCTGTGTTATATCTTTACAGGGTGCTGTGTTATATCTTTTTCACCTGAACTGATGGAAGAGTTTGCAGTGATGGAAACAATTCAGCAATATTCAGAGATGTTAAATGTTAAAATTGGTTATCGTGTGGGGGCGAAATGTCACAGATGTCGCATGCAGTTTGATCTCGGGCCTGACTCACAGGATGTGCGAACGTGTCGCTCTGCTGAGCGCTCTCTTTGCGCAGTTACAGTAATGAGAGCAGTCACCGTCGCCTTTCATTACAAACTCCTACCTCCAGCCTGCATGTGGCTGTGCAGCACCCCGATTTGATAGGCAGCTCAAGGAACACTTTTCTGTAGTGCTCAACTGTCTTTTTCCTTTTTGAATTGCAGCCTGCCAAGCTTGCGCCCCCTGCTGGACGTAAACTACCTGCCCCTAACGGACATGCGCATCGCCCGAACCTTCTGCTTCACCAACGGGGGTCAGGCTCTCTACCTGAGCTCCCCCACTGAGATCCAGCGCATCACATATAGCCAGGAGATGTGTGACAGCCTACAGGTCAGTGTGTGTGTGTGTGTGTGTGTGCGCGCGTCTGGGCCTGTGTGTGTGTCTGTGTGTGCGTGCCTGTGTGTGTGTGTGTGTGTGTGTGTGTGCGTGTGGGCCTGTGTGTGTGCGTGCCTGTGTGTGTGTGCGTGCGTGTGAGCCTGTGTGTGTGTATGTGTGTGTGCGTGCCTGTGTGTGTGTGTGTGTGTGTGTGTGTGTGCGTGCATATGGGCCTATGTGTGGGCCTGTATGTATGTGTGTGTGTGTGAGTGTTTACAGTAGAAAGTAATCATCACATATCATTACCCATTTTGTCACTGTGAAGGATATAAAATAAAAATCTACATGAAATTTTGTTTTGCTTAACTGTTTGATCTTTCGGAACTAGCATGATCAAATATAGTGCATAACCTTTTACATTTACCCAGCTGCAGTCATACTGATCAACCCTGCAGCAAAGTCTTCGTTCTGAATGACCTCACTAAAATTCCAGCTGGATTAAGCATTATAGAGAACTAGCTCCATTTGTTTCCCTGAATGTGAGTGAAACAGATGAATAATGTGACCCTCCAAATAAGTCTGGAATAGTGGAACTGAAACTGCATATTCATACAGTGTCTCACCACTGATCACACGCACACATGCACGCACACACACACACACCCGCACCCACACCCACACCCACACGCACACACACACACACAGACACACACACATACTCTCACACTCACACATACAGATACACACTTATGAGAAATGATGCTGTCATTGGAGTTTTCCTACCCTCTGGTAGGCAACTCCTTATGATTTCAGACACAATACTGATGTGTGGATTTAATTCTTTTTCACATACAATAAGATGGAACTGAGGTAAATGTATAAAGAAGTATAATGCACAGTAAAGACAGAGTTTGGTTCCATATGATGCTGTCATAGTGGCCGAATAGTAAGTGGCGGCATGTACATACATACACTGTGAATGCAGGTAATTTCCCAATCTTTAATTATCATAAGTTATCAACCAGCCAATTTACAACATTCATTATCAATGATCATTAATAATATTCAATTAAACATTTTTATTTAATCAAAATTTTAAATATTTTGCTTGTGAAGTGTAATAAAATTGTAATACGAATTATATGGCTATACACTGCCACCTTCTGTTGGACTGACACACCATCTTTGTATAGAACCATATCTTTTTTTTTGTTGTTGCTTTCAAAGTAGATATTTTCTCTATCAGTGTTTCATATTGCAGCATCTGCTGTCATACCACAGTCACGCTGCAGCCGCTATCATACGGATTTGCCTAGTCATGCAATGTCCCTAATTCCCGTTGCCATCTTGGCTCACTCTCATGACTGTAGGGAGGGGAGATAGTTAACACAATCTGCCTCATCCCTGCTGGGGGATTTAGGCGATAAATAAACAATGGGAGTAGTCTGGGCCGGACCTAGTATGGTTAAAGGATCATTCTGAACGTGGAGGTGCTTTCATTTAAGAGAAGCCAAATGCTAGAATCAGAGAGAGTCTGCTTAACAGTCTCCTGGTACCATAATAGTCTCCTCTGAGTATTTTTCTGACTGTTTTCAAAGTCTTAGAATTCTTTAGATAGTGTGTTATTTCTTAGTGCATAGTGTATAATATCTGCCGTATCTTGTATCATAAATGAAACGGTTCATATCATTAAAGCTGTCTCTTCACGGGTATTGCTGATTCTCATATTGTGTCATGATAAATTGTTACCCAAAGTACAGTGCATCCTACATACGTGCATACGATGCGCAGGTCTGAGTGGCTGAAGCACTTCCTCACGCACAGGACGAACGTTCATTTCCTCTGCCAGCATAGAAGGACTTGACCTTAAATAATGATTAGGCGGACGCCTGGCAGTGGAAATAGTCTCACTCTCCAGAGTACCGGGTCTTGCCACCAATTAGCTCATATGAGCACTCCCCATTCAATAGGCCTATATGCAAACTTGCTCTGGCATGCAAAATCTCTTGCAACAGGTTTTAAAGTCTGTGGAGTCAGATAACACGTTTTCCTCACTCTAACCGATTGAAATGCCAGCTTATTTCCGTAACTGATTAGTTCATCATTTACAGGAGATGTTGGGGGAGCTCTTTGTCCCGGTGGAGACCCCCGAGGTGCAGAACAGAGGCTTTCTCAAGGGCTTTTTTGGTGGGAACGCCCAGACCTTCGACAGAGAGGAGCTGTGTGAGTGACGTTTTGCCACTTTACCGCTTCACCACTTCCTGTGTGACAGCAGCGCATGATCTCGCGCTCATGATCTTTCTCTGCTCCTCGCACTCTCTGCATCCTTATTTCTCTGCTTCTCTCTCTCTCTTAGTCTCTTTCTCACTTGCTCACTCTCTCCCTATCTCTGACCCACTTTTAGTGCTGTTGACTTGTGTGACACGTATATACATTTGTGTTGAGAAATAAAATGTGCTCGGTTCAACTCAATCATAAAATCACATTTTCAACTACAGCCAATAATTTCAGAAACAACATGAAATGTTGAACTTTAAAAAGAGATTAAAATAAGTAAGCAAGCGCACTCTGATATAGCTTTGGCTGTGAGTGCTTCAGGCTGGGCTCCTCAGCCCAGGTTCTGGCCTGCTGCTGGAGGTCACTGACTGGGGCTCTGTCTGTCTGTCTGTGCCCCAGTCGGAGAGGCCGCGGCAGGGAAGGCATCGCGGAGCCTGGCCCAGCACATCCCGGGCCAGGCCGGGATGGAGGGCATGAAGGCCGCAGCCGGGGGGGTGGTGGGGGACCTGGCCCGCGCCCGAATCGCTCTGGACGAGAGGGGCCAGAGACTGGGAGAGCTGGAGGAGCGCACTGCGCTCATGATGTCCAGCGCGGAGATGTTCTCCAAGCACGCCCACGAGGTAGGGCCACCGGGGGGATGGGATTAGGGGGTTAGGGATGGGGAGACTGCACAATTACAGGATAGAGGGATGGCTGAAAGCCTGAGTACATACACTGTCTGTCAGGGCTAGGGTTCATCTGAATTCAGTTCAGCAAATTTTGAACAATGAACAAATTCAATCAATGAATTAGAAAAAACATGCCTGTAATGTTCTATGGAATTTAAAAAAATGAATTCAATTTCAGTTCATTTCTTGAATAGACTAAGCTGAATTGAAGTTTACCCCAATTGCACTGTAGGTATTCTGTCAACAGAAAGTGATTGTTAAAAGTGACTGGACCTTTTTAATCATTCTGATCATTCTGTGCTATTCCCTCTCACAGCTGATGCTGAAATGCAAGGATAAGAAGTGGTATCAGTTTTAAAGGGGGTGGAGTCTCCTCTACCTTCCGAGACCAGAACTCAGAGCAGGGAATGGGACCTTCACTCCAACAGACGCACCGCGCTGCCTGTGCCTGCTATTCCCAGCAGCACCCTGTGCAGGGTTTCCTGTGGGGGCGGAGCTGTTCTTCCCAGCAGCACCCTGTGCAGGGTTTCCTGTGGGGGCGGAGCTGTTATTCCCAGCAGCACCCTGTGCAGGGTTTCTTGTAAGGGAGGACCTACTATTCCCAGCAGCACCCTGTGCAGGGTTTCCTGTGGGGGCGAAGCTCAGCACAGAATGAGGCTGTGGACAGAGGGTGTGGAGACATGGACACAGACCGAGGAGGGGACTGTGAGACAGGACCTCACCTCCATCTTCGTGCTGGACTATAGTCCAACTGTCTGTACAGGGATCCTCTCTCAAGATGGACGGACACTCTGAAGCTATAAAATCAGTCCGATTGCATGAAACAAGGTGGAGGAATTATATATATATATATAAATATAAAAACATAAAACTGCCATATTAGAAGCAGCATGTTACTTCAGATAAAGTTTTATTTAAATGTGTTATAAACCAATTACAAAAACGAACCATAGATAAAAATAAAGCCCTTTCTATTTTTTGAAATAGCCATAAAAAGAATAAAAAAAAGAAAATACATAAATGCATAAAAGGCCAAAATAATCTTGGTCTGGTGGGTTTGTTTTTTATGTTTTAAGAGTAACATTTTAAACAGCAGCTGTTTTGCTACACAGTGCCACTATACACACTCAATGCTCTTTGCAAGAACAGACCCAGACTGGACAGACCGTGTGAGACTGTGTGAAACCTGGATTTCACTTGGTTGCAGGTCATTCATTCTCTTGTTATATTGTTACACTGTCCACTTTATTAAGCTGTCATCAGAAATTTTTGACTGCTGTTAATTGTCATTAACATGGCTTCGGAAAATGTTTAATCCCCCGGCAAAATATTATAAAAGTTGTTGTAAATATACAGTCTTGAAACCAAAGGTGATGAAGAGTAACTGTTTTGTTACCAGAGATTTCTAAACATAATCAAATTTAATGTGCCATAACATCGAGGGGCGGTCGATACATGTAAACTAGCAAATGGTGACGTGGTAGAAGTAATGCAGTTCCTATGGATTTAAATAGCCAATCACTCAAGCTAGCCTTTAATGAACGTCTGTTTACGTTTTGGTTTTGTTTGTCACGAACTTTATTTCTTTATCCATTGTTTTTCCTGCTGCCTTTCTTACATGTAGCAAGTTTGGTGAGTAGGTCTGTTTCACCCAAGTCAATGAAAAACGCATTTGTCTGCCAAAGCAATTAACATGAATGACAGGAATTAGGAGTATATTATTCAATATTCTTGTGAGATGGTCAGGCATTTCAAAATCAATGGTGTCATTCAGAGTTATGTTTGATTGTGTTTTATCATTAATGATTGTGCTTGCCTGCTGCTTATTCATTTATATCCATTACATCAGCATGGGGAAGTTTGTAGGTGCCATTTTAATGGATATATACAGTACTACATATATACACTGATCCTATTTCTTAAATACAAGATATATTTCTAATATCTGAGAAATATGAGTTGAATATATGAATTTGTATGTAAATGGAAGGCAGTGGTGAGGAAAATGGCAACCACAGACGCTGCAGTCTGCATAGATACACATTTGGCTCTATGCTCTCTTATCAGAGGTTTTGTGTGCGGTTGTTTCGGTTTTGCGCATATCACTGTAGATTCTCAGAGAGATAAGCCCTTCTCCCATAGTTCATGGTGATAACCGTGAAACTGTAAATGTTTGTGAATAGAATGTTCGATAATATCTGTAATGTATATGTTGAACAGATCAATATTAGTGCATCATGTGTTTAATCTCCAATGAGGAGTGATTTTGGCACAAGTACACGATAGAATTTGTTTGCAAATGATCTAAAAGTGAAAATGTCTTTTATCCGAAGGTCTAAAATGGCTGAAAGCATTACAGTGCCCCACACCCCCACCCTTTTGACCAAAATAATAATAATAAATAATCCAAAGGAACTATCAGAAATGATAAAAACCACTATGACCCCCAATTTATACATTTTACACAACTCTGGACCACACACACCCTGAGCATTATCACAACCCTTTTTGTTTCTGATTCAACCTTACGGGTCCTCAAATTAAACACATTATGGTTTATAGGTACTTACAGATACCACATTCTCTTTCATGGACATTACAGCATGACTCATAGGCTTTTAAACGAAGATATAAACCTTTACTTGATTCCTGCCAAACCAGAGCAATAGCTCTCCTTAACTCCACAGATCACATACAGGCTTGGTTTGAGATGGTATGCAGCGGGCAGTCTGTTGTACTCCTTAATGAAAAAGAGAAGAGTGACCTTGCTTCTGCCCCTGTGTTCTCAATGAGCTGTAGACTCGCTGTGTCACAGTCTGTGGTGGCTATCTGTGACAATAACAATAGACTGGGTGTTTCTCTTGATATTTTCAGTAATAGAGTGTAAAACATGGGGAATTGAGAATTGCATTTCTCAGGATTGTCCTATATGGCTAATGTTCCCGTTTATGAAAGGTATCATACCTGATATTCCGGATTCTATGAAAGTCACTGAAACGGGATCTCTGTCTGTAGTTGCATTAATGGCTCATTACCTGGTTTCATGCAAAATTTCAACAAAGGTTTGTCTTGTTTAACTGGATTCTGACATCTTCTGTTCTTGTTGATATTATAGTAGTGTAATAGAGGTTACTCAAAAAATTATGGAAATATGTTGATGCAGATTAAAGCAAAATAAACATAGATTGATGTACACTCTTTGGGAGACTTTGTGTTCTCTTTGTTTTTGCAATGATCAACTTTATGGCCAATGAGCATCAAGGTCCTGTTCTGCTAAAGGTTTTTGTTGAGATTAGAATGGAAGCATTTGTTGAGACATCATTGTTGTCTAGCACTGATGTTGAAAACAGGAAATGGTTTATATGAGTATGAAAGAGTTTGAAGGGTATGATTTCATTGCGCCGGTCATAGGGCTGAAATGTTGTAGTTTGAAAAAGTACTTTATCCAGTTCAGTTTATAATGATGCTCTGATTCTGAAGGGGAAGAAAGTTAAAATAGTACATAATAAATCATAATAATGGTTCAGACTGGTTAAAACAGTTGCTAATTGGTTATATTATGTCAAATACTGGCAAATGACTATTTTACTATATTGTGAATAGACAGCTAGCTATACTGGCTTATACTGATCTTCATGTAATGTGTGATTTTACAGTTTTCTCAGGAGTGGTGCACGTTGAGTCACACTGCAGTGAATTTTTCTCCAGGTTCAGACCTGAGAATCCAGACCTTGAAATGAATCTTACTATTTGATTAATGTTGTTTAGAATGTCAGGTTATGTGTAAATGGAGTTATACAGGTTTTTTTTTCTTTCTATATGCAGTATTATTAATTTGTGACAAAAAAGTGGCCAAAGCATATTCTGTCTGATCATGCTACAAAGTGTAAGTGTGTAAGGAATTAGACTACCCTTTACAACCTTTCATCCTTTCACAGGTACTGCAGTGGAAATATAATTGATCACTAAATGTAAAAATAAGTGTAAATCTTTTGCTTATTTACAGTCATGTTGTGAAATGTGTGGACCGTGTTATACCATTTTTTGAATGGCTCTGATTCAGTGTACTCCCTTACAGAGGCCAGGTGATGTTTTATTATGGAGCAGGCATATGATTGTAGTGATCACCCCCACAGGAGAAATGACCACGCTCATAAGAGGTGATAAAATGAAAATGTTACGTATTAATTTTGTGACAATTTATGGGGATTTTTATCACTACAATAAATGGACCCACACAGCTGTGTGCGTATGTGTGTGTGTGTGTGTGTGTTTGGGCATGTTTATATCTGTGTGTGTGGACACATCTGTATCTCTGTATATATGGATGTGTGTAATTCTGCATGAAGCTTCCCCTCGCAGATGAGGCAAATGAAACCTTGCGAAATGTCACACCCAGCAATCGCGAGCGCCTGTCTCTTCATGTGAAAATAAGTGTGGGGCTTTACCGAGGACACTAAACAGAGACCAGGATTGGCAAAACATGACAAGCAATGACATCTTTCTGGTCCTAACACTTACACACCTTTGCCACAGTTTCCGTAGCAACCTGCTCTGTAAGATCCTGTGTGACATGCAAGGGTGGGTGTTCTTCAGCAGAGACCTCTTATTCTCTACTCGTTTTACAGGAAGATCACGTCTGCACCTTGGAGAGCCACACATCCAACAGCACGGGAAATGCACAAACGTTTTGCAGAAACGTTTCACTCATGATGCCTGGAAAGTTTTGACACGATCGAGGCAGCCTCCTTTACCCTTTCACCAACAGAAGAGTTTATGTGTTCTGCAGTGTGAGAACAACACAACAGCAGAGGTGTAAGTAACACAGGTCTTATAAACAAAGTTCTGTGAAAGATGTCTTGTGGGGTTGCAGTGGACTATTCATATTATAGAATTATCACTGTAGGATTAGTGAAAGAAGCCAGACGTGTCTGTATTTTAGCCAAAACAGCATTACAATGGTATAAATTATCGAATGTCGTATTTAACTCAGTTGAGCTTACCTGTTCATAAAATGTTCCCTGTAATTGTATAGCAATATCAAATACCTCTGGAGATTCCAGAAGACCACAGTTGAGATAAATTAAGGTAATGTAAGGTGGTTAGTATTGTATTTTCACAATAATTGTGTTATTTTTTGTTTGTGCAATGTCTGTAATGGTCAAATAGCTGAAACAGACGATGGTTGCAAATATAATTATTTTAAAAGTAAATGGTGGTGAGTGTCCCAAGTACCAAGGATTTAAAAAAACAATAATAAAAAACATGAAATTTCATAATCTAGGTCTTTATATACAATTTCTTAACTGGAGATCATTCTCACTACATAAAACTAGGTGGTGTAAATCTGAATCTGTCTGTGACTGTCTCATTCACACTCTTTCTGTTGCAAAATCATATTTGGGCAAAGTTCCTCTCAAGAGGAGGCAGTGCTGTGTAACTGTCGATGATCCACAGTAGATGGCGTTCCTAATGGTTAGTATTTCTTTATTAGATAACATGAATTTGAAGTGGGGTTTGATGTCATTTTACTCCTCCTATATTATTTTTATTTGTATTAAATTAATTTTTAGAGGCCATGCCTCAGTTTATCCCCCCAAATTAAATCTAAATCTGTAGAAGACTTGTCTGAACCTTTTCTCCTTGCACATAACATTGTGCAAAATAAGTAATAATATAAAAGTGCCTGTATGTAAAATCAGTATGTATGTGTAGTATGTAATAATGTTCATGAATGGATATTATTAGCAATGCTAAGGAAATGTTCTGGGCTCCTCAGAAATCTTATTTGGCCAGATTTGCTTCCTGTTTCCTGTCTTTTTCCACCATTGTTTTACTATGAGGAAACGACATTGTTTGTTCCACCATGTGGTTTCCTCATAGTAACTGCCACTTAACAGAGTGAAACTGAGTTTTTTTTTCATGGTTTTACAGCTTGAACTTTCCATAAGTTTCCTGTATTTCAAAATGTAAAACATATCTTGAGAGAGGTGGGCGGGAAACTAAAAATGGAAAATGAAATTGCAGCAAGAAAACTGCCAATTGCCAGCTGCCAGTGATTTGGGGAGAGATCACTAGGGGATTAAAGTCAAAGCCAGCGATTCGCTTCTAGAACCGAGTCAGGAAACCTCTGAAGAAGATAACATTTCAAAACCTGTTCACATAGCAGAAACAACCTGCCAGGATACAAACTCTGACTCACACATGAAGTAACGTGTCATTTTGGGCGGTGCTACATGGATGAGGAGGACCGAATCCATACCCGAAGAGCACATGAACAGAAATGGGACACAAGGCTGCTGCAGCGACAACACCTCTGACAGCTTTACATCTCTTTCTTTTATTTTGTACAACACCCAGGCACATGGAGACGTTCTGCTAGGCTAAAACACCGAGTCTGTGGTATTCAGGACATGGTCTACGAGCACACTTTGGCTGTTGTGGTTGTTGCTGTTTTGCTCCAGGAGTGGCTTTGTGAATTCAGAGGTACTTTTTAAAATAACATTTTTTCTGTTTGTCTGTTGCTGTATGGTTCAATGGGTCTTTCTCCCTCTCTTATGAAGCACTGGTTCTAATGATTCCTATACCTAGAAATGCAGTTAATGCTGTTTTATCTTTGCATGTCTCACCCAAATGCAGGCGTGTGTTCCAGCTCTGTATTGTACGCATATAAAGCTTTAGATGGGGAACGTTTCGTGATGCAGTGTGCCTCTCCACACCAACCCTATCTCTTTAACAAATCTGGGGTCCTGGAGCGACGCACAGAATGGTTCAGGCATGAGGGAGAGAATAAGAAAGAGCTTCCTGGGGTGGATGACAGCATTGTGAAAGTGGGGAATTCCCTGTGGTTCTCTAAGATTACTGAAAGGCACTCTGGGAACTATTCCTGTTATACCAGGTAGGTAAAACTTTAGAGATTCTTATTCATGTGTTATACATTTAGGGTATGTGTAATGGATGGAGTCCTTACCCAGGAACACGACCCATTCATTGATTTCCCTGCGGAGTCTTTGCTGCCCTGTTTCATGACTCCCCTGGGACTTCAGGGGGAGATGTGAAACAGAGTGTGATTAAAGAAAAATGCTACACTAATCAAAAAAGTTCCAGGCACAAGCACAGTGCTTTTAGTAACACTGCTGCAACATCACAGGAACGTCACAGGAACGTCGGCTGTTGGTTGGGGCAGAGAGGGTGTGCTGCACTTCCTGGTTGATGTGCTACAGAGGAATAAGACTGCTTGCCATGACTATGGAGAGAGCGAGGTGACCCTGATTTTGGGACAAGGAGGCAGCATCGTCTGCCCAGATGTGAAGTGCTATACTTCAGCTCCAAAAGGAGCCATCAGGTGGTACAAGGTGAGCACACACCTGTGCAGATAAAAGGTTAGAGCTGTGCTATACAGCAAATACAAACAGCAACCGGTCATTTTACAGGTAACTAATGATTCATTATCTGCGATATGCAGTACTCCCTTTCTATGAAGCATGTAAGCCATTTCCAACCATAGTCAGCTTGTGGCTTTCGTCCATATGACTATTTTTCATGTATTCTATGGACAGCAGGGTCTCTGTTCTACATGACACTCAGTAACCATGATATCAATGACGGCTGCATTATTTAATACTTTACAGCCAGTAATAATGGATTGTGTTTATGTGGTGCCTTTTCCACATGGAACTTTGGCTTTTGTGGGGTATTGCTCATTGAGAAGTATGAAATAATGAAAAAATTCTGCACTTTCATTTTTTCAGAATGCAGTCCCTGCTGAGAAACTGAGCCCTAGCCATGTAGAGCTGCAGGACAGCCAGCTCTATCTGATAACTGTCTATGAAGAGGATAACGCTAACTTCACCTGCGACCTCAGCTATGTGGATGGGCTACACTGGACCGTCAGGAGGACTGTGAGAGCCAGAGCAATACGTAAGAGATCCATTTTTACTCTGTTCTCCTTGTTCTGTCTATACTCCACACCTCTGCATATACAATACAGTAGCTAGTAGCAGCAGCTCTTTATTCACACTTTTGTTAGTATTACCATTTGCATAACTACTTGCTGTGTCCAGGTGCACAGAGAATAATACTAATAATAATAAAAAAATTTAAACATGATCTCTGCACATGATTTCCTGTGAGTTCTGATAAAGTTCAAATAGACCAAAACATTGATTTCTTGTCGACATCAATAAGGCATTGCCCTGCAGGCATTGACCAGTCAGCAGGTAGCAATGTCAAGACCAATATCACATAAGTGCATAATGCCAGTTAAGTGTAAAGCAATGCTTTAGAAAAAGAGGCCTTGGTTTTGAGACTGTGTGAAGAACTTACTAAAGGATATTAGTCTGAAACCTGAGAACTATTTACCGAAGCTGAGATCAGGTGAGAACACCTTTAATAGAGCTGTCAAAAGCCAGTTGGCACACCAACCAATCCCTTTATATTGCATACTTTTCCTATTGACAGCGCAGGACATCGAGGACCTGCCCCACATCCTGTATCCCCATGGTAACGAGACAGAGGAAGCAGAGCTGGGTACGGTATTCTGGAACCTTCCACTATTCAGTATTGTATCATTCAGTATACAAGCAAAGCTCTTGTTTTTGATAATTTCATGTTCTTATCTGGGTCAGAATAAGGTAGGTTATGATTTTTGGTGTGTGTGTTTCCCTCCCAGGAAAGCCACACATACTCACCTGTAAGGTGCAGTTCGGCTTTGAGAGGAACTCCAGAGCACTGATCACATGGTGGGTCAGATACCATGACAACGGCAGCATGGAACCTTTGGAGATGGGCTCTCCTAAGTGAGTTTCAGGAGTAAAATAGCTAATGCTCAGCTTTGTAACAACTGTCTATACTGTACATTATTTACAATTACTCTGTACTCATGTTTCACAGAGAAGAGAAGGTTGTATTTTAAAGTATTTCTATATTGAGTGATACGTGTTGAAGAGTATGTCTGTGTCTTTATTTCGCGAATGAAAAACAATTCTATATGTTGACACACTGTTTTTTCGAGAGTATGCCAACCCTCTCAATATTTCATAAGGATTCAGGGAATGTGTTTTGTCTGCAGTAGTGAATGTAATATGTATCCATGACCGGTTGTCTTGGGTCCAGGAAGGTGGGTCCAGGAAGCTTCTGGGAGCAAATACTCAATCGTAGTGCGCACCTGCAGCAGGTGACCCACAGGCACCTGGGAGCCACTTTCATCTGCCGGGCACGGAACTCCAGAGGCAATGCCACCGCTACCATAAGACTACAGAGAAGAGTTGAAGGTGCTATGGCTGGTTATAATAATAATAGTAATATAATAATAATAATAATAATAATTATTATTATTATTATTATTATTCAACTGTTTTAATTGCAGTTACTTGGTTCTTATGCAGTGTAGTGTTGCGAACCCCTGTTTTTTATGAATGTGCTGCACAACAGGGGAACAGGGTAACTGTGGGCATGCTAATCCCAGTTTGTGTTGGTTCTGTTCCAGTGGCTGGACTCTTACTGGTTATTCTGTGGCCTGCTGTCACTGTGATGATTGTGACAGGAATCAGCGTTTTAGTGCGGATTTACTGGCTGGAGATTTACCTTCTGTGCAGAACCTACCTCCCACTAGAAGAAACAGTTTCAGGTGAGATGGCCACTAACGTGAATGTGACCATGCCATAGCGTATGGCTGATATCTCTCTCCGAATCACTCAATAATAATTTATTACATTTTTCATGTTTATTACAATTTATTACATCTCAAAGAGTGGCTGAAATGAGTATATCAAGCAATAACAATACCAACTTGAAACTCCACTTATAGCACTGCAGTGTTTACTTACTAACTTGCTCTTTATTTCTCTTTAAATAAGTGAAATATTTACTGACACAGGTCATTGAAATATAACAAAATAACAAAGGAACCCACAGTAATTTACTAAGCATATACTGAAATGGGAGAGTGCACAAGGAATACATGTGGTGAGATGAAAAAGACTGTTTATCCCCTGGACTACAGCTCTGATGTTTTCCCCTCTGTTTTATATTTTCTTTGTTGCCCGATGTCTGGGACAGTAGGAAAGGAGTATGATGCCTTTGTGTCATGTGTGAGCGGCTCTTCCTCAGATGAGGAAGACAGCAAACTGACAGGGGAGACCCTGGGGCTGCATCACCTCCCCAATGTGCTGGAGAAACAGTACGGATACAGGCTGTGTCTGCTGCAGAGAGACCTGGTACCTGGAGGAGGTGAGATCCGTACCCAGCTACTATATCTCGCTCATACAGAAACTTACAAGGGCTCAGGACACTGAAGATCTTAACTGTAGCATTAGTATGTTAAATGTGTCGTTCTGTGATGCAGTGTACGCAGAGTATGTGCTATGGTAGCAGTCATAGCAATAGCAGTATTACCAGTATTAACAGTAGCAGTATTAGCAGTAACAACAGCAGTGTCAGTAGGAGTAATAATATTAAATGTGTTATACTGTGGTGCAGTGTGCATACAGTAGAAAACATGCTGTTGTAGCAGTGTTAGCAGTAGCAATAGCAGTGTCAGTAGGAGTCGTAATATTAAATGGGTTGTTCCGTGGTGCAGTGTACACAGAGGATGTGGTGTGGTCCATGCAGAGGAGCAGGAGGGTGATCTGTGTGTTGAGCTCCTGCTACCTGCGTAGCAGCTGCCTGTTTGAGCTGGAGACCAGCCTGGAGGCCCTTCAGCATGACAGGGGGCTCCGCCTCATCCTGGTGTGGAGCAGCCCGGCCCCGCCCTGCCTCGCAGCTCTGCCCCTCCCTCCCACGGTGAGGCGGGCCCTTAGAGTCTTACCTGCGCTCCACTGGAGCCCTTCCCATGTCAATCCCTCCCATTCCCCTTTCTGGAAGACCCTAAAGCGGGCCATGCCGATCAGTCCCCTCCCACCACCATCCATCTCTGCACCAAGCCCCGCAGGGGCTCACTGGGGAGAGCCCTGAGACATAACTATATACTTCCAACCATCTACACACACTCTCTTTCACTGTGTGTGCGTGCGTGCGTGTGTGTGTACATGCGTGTGCATGCGTCTACATGTGTGCAAGTGTGTGTGTGTGTGTAATGGGGTTTTCGAAGGAACTACATAGTTCAAATTTCAAACCCCCACCTGCACTTGAACTCTCTAGGAAAACCACCAAATATATATATATACACACACACACATGCACACAGGAAGCCATAGCTGCATTTCTAAATGTGTGAAGTTTTCCATCTGTCTCTGGTGTTCACTGGAACTTGTTTATAACTGAACAGACAAACTGACATTCAGTTTCTCAGAATGATGTGCAGGCATTGGGCAGTACAGTTTTGGGTCCAGTTTTTTTTCCTACTGTCATAATGTAACACTAAAATGAAGAACTGGAACAGTAAGTTGTATCCTAACATAGATTTACCTGATGTATTTGAATATTTAACTTCCTTGGTTCAAAATCATCATCATCATCACCATCACAATCATAATCATATTATCATTCTTTTAAAAATGATTTTATTATTTATTTGTTTTTTTCTTATTGTTGTTATTGGTGATATATGGGATAGAAATGAGATTAAATCTTGGAATAAAAATGAAAAGGACAGAAGAGGCTGCCATAAGAGGCTACCAGACAACTGTCTGAATACAGTTAATGTGGAAAGATACAGAACAAAGTACAACTTCATGGTAGTGATGGGCAAACTGAAGCTTTCTGAGACAATGACACTTTTGAAGCAATTGTGTTGGTTGAAGTGTCGGTGTCATGAAGCATTTAACACCTGCTTCTCTAGTGACATCTGCTGGTTAATAAATATGCCTTTACTCTTCACAGCAGTCATAAATTGTAATGAATGAAACACTACCGCTTGACTTTTGACTGTAAAATTCAGTTTTTGAATATCAATGCTATAGCCATGTATTCTCAAAACCCTCTCCAAATGAGTCTATTCATTAAAAGTGTTGTACAAATGAAACGTGTCATAATGCTGATGAGATTAAATAAACGTGCTGTGTGTTTCATGAGCATAATGCAATCATATCGACCAGTGCCTCATCTATTTCCTCTTGCATGCCTGGTAAAGGAGAGCAAATTGCAGTTTTGAAATAATTTCAAAATATTTTCACCTATTATTGAGCCATATTAAAAGATTGTCCTTTAGCTTTTCCCCCAGCTCTTTGTAGCATTATGGAAAGTATATTTACGTTAGCACACAGATAGGTTACATTTTTATTCACATTGTTATTCCTATTATTAGTAGTCACACTATGAGTATAATTATAGTTTTTATTTTTTCAGTGCTACCTTGCATAAGAGGTTTGCTACCTTGATTTAACACAGATGAACAGTATTAGCCTATGCACTCACACATGTGAGGAACTTTTAGCTTCGTCAATTTGTTTATTTTACAGGTTTCAATTTGGCGATTCATTTTTGGAGCTCTGGAAGGAGGTGATCTGGAATCAGACGATTAGCACAAATACACAGAGTACACCCAAATAGAGGTTCATTTTAAATGAGTGAAGAAGCTCTGATCCCAGATCTGTCATATTGACAGACTAGTTGAGTAGTGTGACAACACAAAATGACAGGCGTCACTGTAACGTACCGAAGCTTCGGTTTCTGCAATTACGTAATTTGAAGCAAGCCTCGGGGCAATACCACAGACGGATCTTTGGCAGTACTTCGAAACCCGCCATACGAAACAGCGGTGATTTGAAATCTCGACACCGTGCCGACATGTGAGTATCGAAAGTAACATCCATCTTTCCTCCACGGCACTAGGTGGCAATGCCCAGAACGCAATGACAAAAGTTCAAAGTCATAGGCTAGATATCTCAGTCTAGGGAAGTTTCTTACGTTCTCTATATTGTTAAATTATAGATGCATGTCTGAACACAACGTTAAATATGAATTTATTCCACGAGGTAATAGAATGATGAAATTAACGTGTTTAAGAAAAACAGCATATAAAGGCATTTGTGTACCAAGTTTTCTAAGATTGCATCTTGTTAGTTCACCCGTAGTTGCTGCATTATGGTGCATTTTAGCCATCTGGAAACGAGCAAATATATATTTTTAAGTATACAGTTTTTTCTATCAAAAGCTGACGATATTGCTTTCAGACTTGTCACAAATGTGTTGATGATTTAAAATGTATTTCACTTGCAGGACAAAGTAAAAATTCCTTTCGGGTCCAAACACCTGGATGCGGCTATATGCATCCCTGCAGAAGCCAGCGATGTGCGAACCGCCGTAGTTCTTACACACGGAGCCGGGGGGGATATGAACTTCAGACACCTGGTTTTACTCGCTGAAGCACTGTCTTCGGCTGGCCTACTATGTTTGCGATTTACGTGCAAAGGACTAAACCTCGTTTACAGAGTTAGGGCTTATAATGCCATTGTGGTAAGGGAATTAAATGCATACTGTGAACACTGATGTGCGACTAAATGGTTGATGCGATCAATCTGGTGCATTTTCTATAATATATGTACCCTACTTATGGTAATGCATTTGTCTCTTGTGTTTGTTTCATTCTGTAGGAATATATACAAAACCTGAAGACGTTCACTTTCAAAAACATTTTTCTTGGTGGTAAGTGACAATACATTTTACAGCTCATTTACAATGCATGTTCTGCCAAGGAAATCCATTACTCCCATCTGTGTTGTAAATACAATTTTTTTGCAGCACCAGTGAATGTTCTTATAAAGTAAAATATTTTGTATATAACACAGTGGAAGGGCACTACAGATAGAAAATGCACACTAATAGAAACATTGTGCAACTAGTGCAGAGAAAGGTGAAAGGTAAATAGAATGTTCCTGTTACTGGAGTCAGTGTAGATATACATAATGGATTAGGAAAGCAGCCCTCTGTGCAATGTAAGGTATGCCCTGTTAACAGGAGTATGAGCACTCTGTGCTAAGGCCCTGCCACTGCAATTGAATGGGTTATATTTCATTAATTCAGTCTTCTGTGCGATGTACATATCGCATGCATGCATTGGGTTAGGGGTTTATTTGTTTCCTGTGCGTTTGCTCTGAATGTGTCACCATTGTGCCCCTTTTACCTTACAGGCCGGTCAATGGGAGCC
The DNA here is from genome assembly GCF_018555375.3 of Anguilla rostrata. Lineage (NCBI taxonomy): Eukaryota > Metazoa > Chordata > Actinopteri > Anguilliformes > Anguillidae > Anguilla > Anguilla rostrata. The sequence goes on from NC_057947.1 coordinate 12,541,107, forward strand.
AGGGCTGCTGCTGCCTTGGTAAAGCAGCTGAGTGAGGAGGCTGGTGACTCAGTGCAAGGCCTGATCTGTCTGTCCTTCCCACTGCATCCTCCTGGACAGATGCATGCCCACAGCAAGCGCAGTGAGCATCTCCTGGAGCTGACCCAAACGCCTGTGCTTTTCGTCTCCGGAACCGATGATGACATGTGCCAGAGGGTGAGGAGAAGGCCCGGGCCAGCTGGCAGTGTAGTGTAATGGTTAGAGAACTGAGCTTGAGCAAGGTTCTTAACCAGAATTGACTCAGTATTAATATTCAGCTGTATAAATGTAAACTAATGGAAGCTGTGTAAGTTCTGGACGAGTGACCCCTACAGTAAATGCCTAAATTTAAATGGCCTAGGGGAATTGCCAGACAGGGTCTTCAGTCTCATGCTTTGACTGTAACTAAAGCATACATTGGGAACAGAGATTTAGCCATCATGCTGCACGTGCAGATGTCCAGTTTCCGATGCCAACCAAATCTATGATATTTTCTGCAACACATCAGAACCCTCAATTTGTGCCCCAGTGCTTTAATGAAGAAACATATGACAGACTGACACATGAGAAATCTTCATAGTTCTGCTTCCTGATAAGCACCAGGGGTAATAAAATGGAGAATAGGACATTGGTTTTGTCACTTTTCTCATATAAGCCGGAGGGTAATGACACCAATGTCCTGTCCCTATTTTATTACCCTGGTAAACAAACATTTTAATACTTCCTATAGGATCTACTGGAAGATTTAAGAAAGAAGATGAAAGTTCCAACTGCAGTTCACTGGATAGAGGGAGGTAGCCATGGACTAGCTGTGAAAGGGAGGCCAGAAGAGGAAGTACTGCAGGAAATTAACTCTGGTGTCACAGCATGGATCCTAGAACACATTTAACTTCACGGTCTTCCTTCAATTCATGTTTTTTTTGTTGTTGTTTTTTTTAAACATACATTTTATAAGCCATTGTTTTTTGTTCAAAGAAATAAAGTTAATACTTTTATATTCTGCTGAGAACAACCCTTCCACCTTTCATGATGACTTATGTGCCTGCCTGTGAGACTGGCAAATATAGTCAGGATTCAGTTCTGTAGACTGATTTGGGAGGATACACAGAGACAAAATGGATATATAGCCAAGCTCAATTCAATTGGTTTTGTGTGAATGTTCTACTGAACTTCTTGCTTTTCTAGTGGGACTGTTCTGTACAATGTTGTTTAGGGTAAGGATTTGGGATCGTCGCTGTAGGAATGTTCAGATCCTTGTTGGGGCACTTTGTTGTTTCCTTCAGCAATGTAGCCTGTATTCCAGTGGCTGCTAGCGTGTCCTATTTATAAAACGAGTACGTGGGGAGAGGGAGTTGCACAAATTTAATAATGAGCTAGTATCCACAAATATACTTCCCCTATGTAGAAGCTGTGCTATCCCTTTAAGGGGCATACCGCGTATCGCATAGTTTCCGGTTTCGCTAGGCTACTTCCGTCTCAGAGTATCTTCTGGGAACAAACATGGAGGTCGACTTGTGGAATAGAATCAGTATTCCGCGCCCAGGAGCGATTTCTACTACTCACATTCCGTTTAATAAATATACAGGTAGGTGACTTGTTGATTTATGTGAAACATAATTAGCCAATGTTTAATTTCGTGGCGCGATAGCTCTGTGTTGTTGCACTCTTGGGAAAACTGGGTTGATCAGGCTTATCCGAAAAACAGCACGGTTACCCACGTGTGTTCGTGATCTCCCTTTGCAGGAGTAGAGCTATGTCTGCAACTCATTGTCAAAATATGTTAGGGCACATAACGTATAGGTACAATCATGACATGCATTCTGGTAAAGTTTGTCAAATGGGTGTAATACTCGATTGACTTGATAAGATTGTTATTGTAGGTGAGTTCAGTTACCTAGCAAAATACATGGCATAGTTCTGTTTTTTATGTACTGTAACTAGCGTTATCCAGCGAACGATACTACGGTACTGTTCACTGTCTAATGTCGCAAATTAGGCCAACGCTAACTTGTTCATCATAGTTTTATCCATGTATCACTTGGGAGCTCTATTTAGCCATCCAGGTACAACATCTGTACAATCAATTCCCCATACAGAATGTTTCACTTAATCGTCTGGATTTCTATCATGTTTAATGTTTTTATTCTAATTTACCCCAAGACAGTGAGGTAACGCACCTGTTGAAAGCCTCCGAAACGGTGTTAAAATTACTGCGTAGTAAAGTTCTACAGACGGAAGTCCGCGTCCTGTACGCTCTACTCTACGTGCTAAACAACAGTCTGAGGCAACATCTGCCGTTCCGGGCTATTAAACAGGTGAGCCGTTTACCTGCTCAGTCAACTGTTAGTATGTGCGGGGTCTGTAAGAGAAACTTGTCTTTGCTAACTGTTGTTACACTGCCTTGATGGAAATTAAAGCAGTGAGACCTGAAACTGACTGAATCTTGACTTGTTGCTAGAATTAAATCCAGAATTATGTTCAATCATATTGTTACAGGTGGAACAATGCATAAACCGCCTGAAAGACATGAAGTTGGAATCTGTTCTTCAGGACTTGAAGGAGATGTGTCCAACAAAGGTGCAAAGGTTGCTGAATTTTTACTTTACCTTGTCATAATGTTTGTTGTATTGAAAATTTAACAGTTGCTTAATTGATATGGGTATGTGTTGTTTACTGCAGCTGAATGTATTCATCCTTAGTAATCATTAACTTGGGGTTATGCTGGTTTGAGAGAGACCTCAATGGTAAAAGTGTTTATCAGTAGCATTGTCAGTCATGATTAAAAGTGTCTCCCATGCAGCTACTTAAAATAATAACGACAATACGTTTTACATTTTTAGTAATTCTAAGGAGAGCTTGTGTTTGGCATTAGCTGCAACTGAATGAGCTCATGAGCTGTTCCTCTTTGGCGGTGTCCCTGTATCTACAGGCTGGTGGGGAAGAGGACTGGTCAGTGTGAGGTTCCCAGCCAGCCCACCCTGGAGTGGATGTGTCTCAAAGTACTAGGTGCCTGCAAGCTGATGATCTGCATGGCAGAGCGCTGCTCCCGAGCCTTCCAGTATCCTTCTGCCAGAACTAGGCACTAGCACGGGTATTACTGTAGACTACAGGCACTAGCACGCGTATTACTGTAGACTACAGGCACTAGCACAGGTATTACTGTAGACTACAGGCACTAGCACAGGTATTACTGTGGACTACAGGCACCAGCACAGGTATTACTGTAGACTAAAGGCACTGGCAGAGGTATTACTGTAGACTACAGGCACCAGCACAGGTATTACTGTAGACTACAGGCACTAGCACAGGTGTTACTGTAGACTACAGGCACTAGCACAGGTATTACTGTGGACTACAGGCACCAGCACAGGTGTTACTGTAGACTACAGGCACTAGCACAGGTATTACTGTGGACTACAGGCACCAGCACAGGTATTACTGTAGACTAAAGGCACTGGCAGAGGTATTACTGTAGACTACAGGCACCAGCACAGGTATTACTGTTGACTACAGGCACTAACACAAATTTTACTGTAAACTACAGGCACTAGCACAGACTTCTTTACTGTGACAGATATTACTATCGACATATTTGTGCTCTCTCCAATAGGTTATTTTACCTCCTGCAATCCTTTCTTCGCTTTCTTGGCTCCACCCAATGGAGGAAGAATGGAAAAGAAGTGAGGAAAGGATACAAGGACTGTGGAATCAAGGCCATGGGTAGTAGGCAAATAGAACATCCTTGTTCTTTCAAGTGTCAGTTTAAAGGCACATCAATTACTGACGTGGCAGATGTGGAAAGGTGGATCCACCGGTCGCTCATTTATACACGTTCCGAAAAAATACTTCTGCAAGGGATGCACTCATGCATCTTCACTGAAGCATCCTCTGGGAGACTCCCAGCTCTTTGGTCCTGGCATGCCCTTAAAGATGGCAGACCTTGATCGATTTCTGGGTCTGGTGAGGACCAAGGAGACAAGGACAAATAATAAGCTATTGGAATGAGCCTCTTCTCCTCCTTCGTCATGTGACCTGGAAATCCGCCATTCGCCAATCTGAGGTCCGCCATCTTTAAGGGCATTCCAATTCTTGAAATGCTTCTTGAAAGAGCAAGGAGGCTCCTGGAATGATTCTTCAGCGAGGACACACGAGTGCAGCCTTTGCGAAAGTCATTTTTTGGAACGTGTGATGTAAAAACGATTCACCTGTGGATGAACATCTCCACATCTGCCATGTCTAATTGATGTCGCTTCACACTGACGCTTGACTGAGCAAGGACGTTCTGTTTGCCTAGTGCATGTTGCCTCGATTCCTCAGTCCTTGTATCTCATCCTTACATCTCCTTATATCTTCCTTGTGGCTTCCGTTGGGTGGAGCGAAGGAGCATGGAAGAGATGCAAGGAGTGAAAATAAGCAATTGGAATGAACCCCAGGTCACAAGGCACTCGAAGAACACAGTGTATTGAGAGGTGAATGTAACGACCTTGAACATGTAATATTTGTGCAGATTTTTAAAATTGAAAAACCTTAGCACAGCACCCCCTACAGACTTGCAGGGCAGCACCTCCACTGGCGAGAGTTCATTGTGCTGAATTTGGTGCTCATGAGCATGCTCAGTCGGCTTTGGTGAGTTTGGTGACCCCTTCAGTGTGCTCAGTTCCACGCAGCACAGCTCCAAATGGCAGCACAGCTCCAAATCGAATGAATCCCTGAGTTTAGAGCTGTTCTGTGTTTGCCCATTCCTACTGAACTTCTGCTGGATAATAGGAGTCGCTCATGCTCCCCATTCATTGGTGTCATCTCTCAAGCTTTGCTCTTTTTAGCCAGATGATTACCAAGCTAACCTTATTTTTGAAAATGCGCATTAGTGTGAACACCTTTATGAATGTGACTGGTACATTTGTAGGGTTTTGTATTGATCAAATGGCATGCATACAGGACGGGAAATTAGAAATGTAACACACTGAGAAGTTTGACAGTGTTGCTGTTACTTTGTCTCAGTCTGTAGAGCAACTCTTTGATGTGTCGGGGCTTTTACCTTTACCAACATCCCTGAGCTGTTTTCCCGGGCCTGTCTGCAGGGCATTTTCCAATGGGATCATTCGAACCCTGGCCCCTGTGTATGAGAAGATGATGGTGCTCCTGCAGGAGGTGTCCCAGGCCAAGCCTATGCCCTTCCTCTCTGATTTCATCCTCCCAACGGACCTGGAAGCATTCCTGGGGCCAGTGGCAAAACTCAAAGGAGACCTCTGTGGGGCCAAAGGGATGAGAAGGCCTTCAATGTTGAACAGATTGTTCACAGAGGAGGGAAGGAACAGGAAGAGGAAGCAAGCATGCTTGCACAGGAAATCGAGTCGGGGGAGTGACAGGGTGGACCTGGGAAGTGTAGTTTCACAGAGCCGTGCTGAGGTCACAGGTAAGGCCTGACTTATGCCACTGTTGTCTTTTCTGAGAGTGCGTTTTTCTGACTGATCTGTTTATAAAGTGTTGCTCCAAAATGTGTTTACACCAAGATTTGGCAAGATTTGTGAGTGGACATTCAACATTTGGATGGGGGAGAAATGAACCACTGTACATGTGCCCTGTATTAAATTTTTTCATTGGTGTGAATGTCTTTAAAAAGTGGGTGATGTATTTCATGTGATACCTCTCAACTCCTTTCAGCATCAAGTTCAATATAATAATTTTTTATTTTCTTTCAAGGTGCTTGTTGAAAAAAAAAAAAAGGAATTCAGCACATCTTGCCTACTTTCTCTGTTCTTTAGATCACCTTGGTGGATTTGATTTGAAGTCCATGCTCAAAAGACCATATGGAAAGAACAATCAGGTTTGTATTGGGGTTTTGGGTAGAATAAAAATGATGAGAAAAGAACACGTTTTTGACATGCCCATACAGCATGTAGCAAAGTTCAGTGTTGTTGGGTGAACATCAGCTACTGAAACTGATGACACCCCTAGAGATGCAGTAAAGGTTATTACTTTACTTGAATGAGGACCTTGGTTTTTAGCTGAGCTGGCTCTTATATTTTGTTGTGCAAATGGCTGGCTGAGGCCATGGTTTTAAACCCGTACCAGACCTACCCCTGTTACACTTATAATGCTGGAAACATTGGAATTGTTCCATTGAGTAAGAACTGTTGTGCTGTTTTGCTTGTTATTATGAATGTTATTTATAAAACATGGACAAATGTAGGATTTTTTTGATCGTATGTATTACACAGAAATGGGACTGTTGAAACTTATTTTTATTATTGTCTCCCAATGCAGTTTGTTTTTGGGAGGCTTACTCCATGTGAACTGAATATACCCAAAACGAAGAGTACATCACAAAAATTGGCTGTGATTGGTCAGAAGAAAAGCTTCCTGAAGAAGCTGAAAACCATGTCCTCACTCAGTGACATGGGTGCCCATCTGCAGGAGATGATTGACTGGTTTAGGAGTAGGAAAATGCGGAGAGAGAGCAGCTGTCTTCGGCTGTTGCAGTTAAAGTGTCTGAGACTGAAACGGCTGGAGGCTCAGGGGCTCAGGTACAGTAACGTAATCTATAACCCCCCCATAAAAGACATGGGAAGATCAGTAGCATTGGTGTGTCAGCTTGTATGTTTATACAATAGATGGAACATGGTGGTACAATTATTCAATTGAAAATACATTTTTTATAAACTTATAGTTTCTGTCCTGTTTGACTAACAGACATGGAACCAATGTCATTAGATGCCCCGGTCCAAATGAATGTTTTGACTGGCGAAGTGGCTCATATTGCATTTTCTGATTACTTGGTTTTTCGAAAATCCAAAAAAAATCCATCTACTCATAGATTATTTGACTAGTTTCTATAAAACTTTGTGTACAGCATGTACTCATGAATATATTTCAAATGTTATATCTGCAAGGTTTCTATGGTAATGAAGGTGCAGCAAGCCAAAAAACTTACATGTGGGTATGGTTTTTCACAAAAAATTGCTGCCATTGCTCTAACAGTCGGTTGAATTCACAATATTTATACAAACGTCCCCTAAGTGGAAACTTGAAACCAAAATCACTAGATCCCCCTCCTCAGAGACAATATGTATCTCAAGATCCGTTTACATTATATTTACTTGCATTATATTTTTATTCAGGTATTTTGAATAAAAGTTATGGAATGTCTGTTATGCTATTACCTGAGTGTAGCTTTATACAGTAGCATAATAGAAATGTCTAACATTTAAAAATGATTTTATTGTGCCTATCTAGGGTGAACAGGAAGCTGCAGAGTTTGAGAGGGGAGATGGGTAGAGCTCTTTATCCCGGTGAAGCCCGAAGGACTGAGCACTTCCTGTTCCTGCAGCGCTACAGGACCAGACACTGCCATTCCCTGCACAGACAGTGGAGGAGGCTGCACTGCAGGGCTCTGTTCAGCTCAAATAGGAAGCGCTCGTATAAATGCAGCAGAAGGGGCGGGCCGAGCCAGACGCTAGCAGGGGGCGGGCTCTCCCCTGAGGAAGGGACAGGGGGAGGTGGGGGTGTGACCAATGAGGACACAGCTAGGGACGAGAAGAGCCATGGCATGCATGCCTGCACATCTGGGCAAGATGACATTGATGACATTTTTGCTTCTATTGGGTTCTGATCTCAGTTGACGCTAAAGCTGTTGTAGGACCTCTGTTGATTGGTGTTTAATAAAGGGCCTGAGTGTGGGACATCAGAACAGTATTTTTAGTGGTATTTATGCGGTTGGTGGACGGTTTGTTTCCAGCTGTGACTAAAGGATTTTGTGTACTCAATGCATGACTCAATGCAGGCCATTGGTGTTTTATTTTACCCCTTAAGTAAGAAACATGTCTGATCTTTTAGTTGTTCCTTTTTTGAACATTTCAGAATGGGTCCTATGGATTGTGCTTCAGTTTGGGTTGTATGCTGCAATACTGACTTGAGCAGTGCCTGAAAATGCTCTGTGAGCTGAGAATGTGGTCCCAGGGAATATGTGGCGCTTAATTTATAGCCTCTGGGAAATGCATTCTGGGTAGCTGATGGTGAAGGTGATTACTTTTAATGGTTACATAAATCATGAATCCAATAGCCTAAACTGCAAATACATTCCTTCAGATTCACTTTCCTAATACTGACACCTGCTGTAAACTTCTTTTTTTTCATTTTCATTATTTATTTCAATTCTAGCATACTTTTTTCAAGAAAAAGCTAATTGCTAGAATCTTTCCTAAAATAATGTGCATGTATTTTAATGCTGTTCAGCTATGAATTAAACCTACACGTGTGTAATTGCACCAAACTGAAGTACTTCACAGTTTTAAGTTCTTAGCATGATCGCAGACATGCAGGTATAATCACACTGACTCTCATGTATGGAAAGAGCAGGTAAAAAAAGCATGTCTTTCAGTTTTAATGTTTCCATTTTGCAGTCAGACTTTCAATAGTCTGTAAGATCGGCATTCTGGGAGCCGGAGCTGAGTGTACAAACCTCAGCACGTAACTACTATTAAAGCAGGAATTCACTGTTTGTTGTCTTGTCAGGTGGTTCCAAACCGTGCTTTTAAATATAACGCCCTATATAATGAATGCCTCTTTTGGAGTGAGTCTGTCTGATGTGCTCTGTGGAATACCTGTAAGGGGTAATTCATAAACTACAGGGTCATTTCAAGTGAGTGTTGCACTTCAGTTTTTTCAGTTTTGATGCGTGTTGTTTCTGGATGGCATTTTGATGATTCCATATGGGTAGAGTAGAACACGTTTCACCTTTTTAGTTTGAAGGTTTTACCCTGAAGGAGAGCAGAGGTGGACTGAAGAGCTAGTGGACTGAAGCAAGTCTTGTGTAGTTGCTAAGGTCCTGCATCGTTTTTACCCACCGACAGAGCATCAGGCCTTGTGTTATGTGTTCTCACTGCCATGAGATTCATTTGCTGCAGACCAGCACTCGGGCATGAATGAACAAGTGCATCATTTTTTAAATACTAATTCCAGATGCATTGAGTGGGTTAAAATCCATAGGGAACTTCTGTAATTTCTGGAAAAACATCAACTTAGTGTATCAAAGTCTTCTATCCTGATTTTATCTGATTAATGCTAGCGTGTCAGTAATTTGTGCACTGAATTGAAGAAATCACATCTGTTCTATCAGGTTTTTTGAAAAGAAAGTTTTCAGTTGTGGAAATGTATGTTAAGTTAATAAATCACAACGGACACTAAGTTTTTATGGACCTTAAACCCCTAATGGAAAATGTGAATGGAAAAGTTACAGTGTCTGACATTATCATTATGAAATCAGGTGAAACGAAATGGGAATAACCCTGTCGAAAATGAGGGTGTAATGAAGCTTTCTCAATAAGTAATATAATCTGCTTCATGCTGAAAACTGAGTAAGTGAAATGCACTGTGCCCTGAATAAAGTTTTTATGCACTTAAAAGGGGTCAATGACTTCAGGTTTCCTCTGTGGTGGAGCTCAGAAGCACTGTCAGCTTCTAGAGATAAAAGCCTGATAATAGAAATTAACTGAAGCAACAACAATAATTTGAAACGATGAAATTGATTTTACTGCATATACCTTGTAAAAAGAGCTGTGCAGGTTAATCTGTATTCAGGAGTTCAGCCCACCCCCCCCCCCCCCCCTCTGGGAGGGTTTTAAAAGGATTGTATGCATCATGGGTTCAAGGAGGACAGACAGGAACACAGGAACATAGAAACAGATGCAGATGGTCATGTAGAGTCAGTGCAGTGGAAGCTGATGTTGGGCTGCACTGTGGAGCTATTCCAGCTCTGCGAGCACTTCCGCAGGCCCTGGGGCGTCTTCATCGGCTTCCTGTGCCAGTGGGGCTCCATGCCTCTCTTTGCCTTCTCCCTGGTGCGCATCCTTCCACGTGCCACCCATTCAGGCAATGGTCATCCTCATCATGGGCTGCTACCCAGGGAGATCCTGCTTCATCCTCCTGGCTGGACGAGGACGTGGACCTCAGGTCAGCAGAGATGTCCATCTCTTTTCAGCTGTGTTTGTGTGTGTTGGACATTTTAACTCTTAAACTTAAATTCCAGTAAATGAAAACACTCCTGCAGTTCGCTGAGAAACATACGGTCATGAATATTCAAAATATTGCTGAAAATAAATGTTAAGATAGAATGTTCATCAACCTGCATAAATTGTATCCTGGTGCGGAAAGGATTGAAATATTGCACATACATGTCTGGTGCCTTGTGCTACTATTAACTGAAGGGCTAGGGTGATGACTTATCTTTCTGGTGGAAACTGCTTTTACAATCATCTTGACGAAATAAACATTCAGGCACAAGAGCAGAATCAGCAGGAAAAAGCACTGGATTGCTGTCTCTGAAGTGAAAATTGAAGGGATAATGTATTTTTTCTGCACAGTATCATTTTAGATCAGAATGTCTACGTGTGTGTAATTTCTGCTGTAGTATTGGAATTATGCACTGTGTTGCAGTATCAGTATTATAGACACCCCACACATTTTCACTCTTCATGATGGCTGCCTTGCTTTTGCTGCACACAGGTTAGTGCATTCTTTAGTGTACACGATGGCTCTGTCCTGACCATTGATTTCTCAGATTTTTCTCTGTGACTCTCAGGAATCACTGGCATCTCTGCTGATCCCTGTGTGCATGGGGACCTACTTCAAGCACAGGTGGCCTAAGAGCACAGGTGGCTCAAACTGAATGTTCAGGATCGAGAGCTGGTAAGTGGTTTTGTTTTTTCCATAATATGCCAACTCGCTATGTATTTCGTTCATAATTTTCTTATAATACTCATCATAGGGGTGAAATAAAATAGTTGGATGAAATAAGATATAAATAATGTTTTGGCATTCCAATTAAAACACTTTTTTCCACACGTGCTAATATTTAAAAAACCCTAAGAGAGATTTCTGTTTTAATTTACTATGTTGAGCAATTTTGTTTTCAACTTTTCATTCAAATTAAACACTTTCTCTTTGAATCTCACAATGCTACCAGATATTATGATCAATAAACAATATACATGTCAGATTACGAAAGACAATTGGCTCAATGAAACAGGAGTAATAATTTTGTTGTAGTTCTTTGGCTGAACGAAACTTGGCCTTGAAATATCTCCGTTTGTAGAACGGAGGGTATTTTTTTCCTGCGTTGCAGCTCTTTGTTCTGCGTAATTTCAACACACTTGTTCCTGGTTATGGTTATACACTTTGTTGTACGTCGCTCTGGATAAGAGCGTCTGCCAAATGCCTGTAATGTAATGTAATGCCAGAATCCTGTGTTAACGCGATCGCTGGTTAGCCTGGAGGTGGGTTTTCAGAACACACATCTGTGCAGTACTATCACGCAGCTCTCTGTCTCCTGTGAGGAGCTGGAGCTCATGTTCATCTTCCCCCTTATTCAGCTGGTGGTGGCTGTGAGCAGGGGGCAGGGTAGGAGATGAGCCTTTGCACATTACAGTAACACTGAAAATGTCACATTTATAACTGCTCACTGTTGTTACCACGAACACTGAAAATATCACATCATATAATATGATATTATAACTATTCACTGCTGTTACCACAACACTGAAAATATCACATCATATTTATGATACAACTACAAGGCTATTACTGCAACACTAAAAATATCACATAATATCTATGGGTATTATTACCTCTCGCTACTATTACTGCAACATCAAAAGTTGCTTTTATGGACAAAGAATCTTTGCCTATATCGTGTTAAACTACTTTTCTGAATATTTTTTTAACACTAAAGGACAGAAAAAATAATTATATGTAAGATGTAAGCAGTGAGGTAATATTATGACTGATTTTCAAATACTTTATAAATATTTTGGGAATTTAGCCTTAATTTTCTTTAACACTATTTATTGGGCAATAGCTTTTGTGCTTTTACTGATTTTATGGTAATTTCAGACTCCTAGCCTCGTTGGGTCCCATTTATTTTTGGGTCTCATGTACTCATCCGTCCAGTGGCAGCTATTATCATTAGCCAATCAGGTGTACTAGAGGCACTGTTGCCAAGGGCAGAGAGTGGGAAGTAGGCCTGGCTTCGGTGCAGTCTGCCTCAAAGGAGAAACGGAAGCAGGAATTAGAGAATGGTGGGTTGGGTGCGACGAGAATGGAAACGCCAGCAGCAAGTTCATCAAGCTGTGACCTCTCCAAGGCGCATGCGCACTTCTGACAATCACACAGTGAATCACCTGACTGGTTTCAATGGAACTTTCTACACCAGTGGTAACCAACCCTGTTCCTGGAGATCTACCACCCCGTAGATTTTAATTTCAACCCTAATGTGGCACACCTGATTTAACTAATTAGCTGCTGAACAAGATCTATAGCTGTTGAATGAGGTGTGCTTTGTTAGGTTAGAGTGAAAACCTACAGGACGGTAGATCTCCAGGAACAGGGTTGGTTACCACACTGACCGCTCCCCCTGAGTCACGTGGTTGTTTTGCACTAATGTGAAGAGATGTCAAACCCAATTAGTTCATCAAACCCAGTCATAATTGCAGAAGCTTACCAATCAGAGCCACAGTCTTGTGAGGAACTGAACAAGGCTGTTACTTTAAAATCTGTGTGAATGCAATTAGAGTTAAGCTCGGGGATCGATGAGCAGCTTTAAGTCTTATTGAGTTTTGTGTGCTCGGTACGCTCGCAGCTGTCAATATCTCATCTTAGGCAGAGAAATAAGACCTGTGATGAGAGGCCGGGCGTCGCTAACACTCTACCAGCTTAGCGCTGTCTCTTCATGCTGTAGCACACGGGCGGAATTATATCTTTTGAGTGTTTCCACTGGAATTTAATTTGAAATTGATATTGACTAAACAATTACTGATATTTATACCCAATAATCTTATTCAGGCTGCTATCATGATTCCTAAAGCGATGGTGTTTTGTAATCAAATACAGACATCCACAGGTTCTATGAAATAGAAAGCTGTGTATTGTATTCTCTCTGATGGTGCACCATATATTGCATGTATGGATATATATACAATGTATAAATATCAAGTAATTATAAGGAGTAGGGCCACCCTTCACCTTAAAAAAAGATTCAGTCCTCCTTGTAATGCTGTCATACACATTCTAAATGATGTAGTGGGATATTGGACTGTTCTTCAAGAAGGAAAACCTCCAGTTCTTAGAAGGATGAAGGAGTTTGAAGTCAACTTTTTAAGTTGCTCAAGAACTTATCATAAAGCTCCAGTGTTGTTTAATTCTGGTGATTGTGGAGGCCATGGAAGGTGCTTGACTTCACCCTGCTGTTGCTGAAACCATTCAAATTTGTTTGGCAGTATGTATAGGGATGTTACCTTTGATTATGGGGATGTCATGAGAGAACAGTTTTTGGGTGTTTTGCAACTATCCTGTTAAATGTCCCTGTTAGTGAACTTTGACTCTCGACTACTGTTCCTCTTTGCGGATGAAGTCTGTTCAGCTTTTAGTGGCTGACGTACCTGCCACCACTTCAGGCACCATTCTTATGACCTCTTTGATTTCTGTTGGTTGCCTTGTATGTGGTGTGTTAAGTGTGAGGTGTGCTACCTGAATCAGTCAAAATGGAAGAGTTTCCTTCCCTCAGGACCCAGTGATAAATCACTGGCCAGCAGAAATGAGGCAGAGTTACAGTTAACTGAAAACGTCTGTTTCCAGAACCTTGGGGTGATATGGGCCTCCCGGCATCCTTACTCACGGAATAGTGATGTCGTACTGCGAGACTCAAGCGTGACCTTTCATTTATCAGGGGGTAGGTTAACAGACGCTTGGCTAGTCGGTCGAGCTCAGACTGAGCCAGAGACGGTATTCACCTTTAACCTTTTTTTGGTTATATGTGTATTTTTCTTTCCTTTCCACTGGCTCCCATCGTTCTGACCTCAGGTTTCTTTATTAATGATTGTCCATCAGTCGTGAGGTTGAGGGGCTGGAGGTCTCCCTGCTCTCCCTCATGTTCTCTGTTGGGCTGAACTGGGGTGTGCATTGCCCTGGGTAGGCAGCTCGCTGAATGGGAAGCTCTGGCCTCTGTGCTCTTTTCTCCAGTTAAAGGGAAGCTTAAGCGCTGGAAAGAGTCATTTCTCTTGTCACCATATTAACGTCATTAATTTCAGTGATTTATTCATCACCGCTGTTTTTTCCACACCTCTCAAATAAATTTTAATTAATAAAGCAAAAACACAGCTACAAGATCCTCTGGAACAATTGATTTATTATTTTGCGTAATACTGTATCAACATTGAGCATATTTTTTCACAAATTCAGAGCCATTTGCAACTTTACAGCGTTATGTATTGAGTTTACTTGACTGTATTTTTCTGTTGAATAATACAACTGATTGAGATGCGGCTAATTTTGCCAGGATATGGATTTGAAGGATTTTCTAAAGAAATCTGTCTCCGAAAATCAGTTTTGTTTGGGAAAATACTTTAATCTTATTAACGATAATTCCCAAGTTAATATAATTTAGCATAAGAAAATTGGGTCCACTTGATAAAAAAACAAACAAAAAAAAACCTGTCTGGCGTTTGTCACTGTGTGCTTTGTCATTGAAGTTAGTAAAAATATCTCATTTTGTAGTTTTTGTTTCTTTATATTTTTTTTGTTTTTGGTGTGTTGGGCCCCTTTGGTAGTTTCTGTGGTTCTGGTTCTGGTTCTGTAGACATCTCATCGCATTCTATAGACAGGCTCTGTGAACATCTTAAAACAAACAAAAACGCATTGATGCACATTGCAGCCTTTTCCACTGGGGGGCAGTATTGGTTAAATTAATTGGCATGGCAGTGTTTGCTCTTTTATTGTATCATACTCTCAGGGTTTTCCTGGTCCCTGTGAAATCATTCCAGTGCCCTTGTTTGCATTCCACACATATGCCATGTAATTTAATTGAAGCAGTCAGCTGTTTGATATGGGAGACATTAACAACTGCCCTTGCCTTGCTCCTGAAAACTCAATCATTTACATTTGCATTTTAAGATGTCCTCATCTTTGACATAATAGAACATGCACATGTACAGTTTCAAAAAAACACCAATTGTACAGAAAATCAGTCTGTGGGTTATCTAGTTTTTCTTTGATTAGCTACAGGTCTCGGGAGAGGGCATTTATGCTCCTGAATAATTGGCTGGAGAATATTTAATCAGTTTATCGAGTTATTACAACACATGACCTTGTGAACCCTTAGAACACTGCACATTTCTAAATGCCTGCCTCCAAAACAAATTATAAGTGACAAGGGTTTAAAAAATTTTTTTTTTTTTTTTTTCTAGCAATAATGAGCTTGTGGACGAGACCTCTTATTTGTGACTTCTTCTGCTGTTTCCTCCTTGAGGTTCATGTTTTCTCTGTCTCTTCGTTCCAGGCCCACTCGTATTAAACGTAGGGAGTCAGAATTTTTATGCAACTGCTTCAGCAGGGAAGGCCTATGGGAAGGCGGATGAGAACACTGTGCTTCACGGCGACACAGATGACCTTCTCTCTGAGTAAATTAGGGTGACAGAGCAGTGGTTTATTCCTCCGGTCTCACAAAGGAAGCGTCCCTTACCGGCTTAAATCAGATTTACAGGGTGCGTTACTGGGGACTGTCTGCAGCAGACAATTTGATAGCGGAGGTTATCGCACAGAAGGCCCCCCGCATTCCCCTCTGTGGCTAATACATTATCAACCACAACAAATTCATTACACTGATATTGCGCTCGCTTTTTTATTATGTATTATTTTTGTCGGTTAAAGACGCTCATGCAGCAGACTCAGACAGCAAGAGATAGTGGAGAGCACAGCGCTAGCAGATTCATTTTTCATTCCTGCTCATTTTTCATAATAACGCGTGAGATCAAATGCCAGACCGATTCATCTCCTGAAAATCAGACATCTGTTGAGGGCCTGATGATGGCATTTTACCTCCGCAGGGTACATATCAATAAAAATAAAATGGATCATAAAAAAATCTATTGTCCGATCCTCTCGCCTGCACTCCCTCTCTCTCTCTCTCTCTCTCTCTCTCCCTCCCTCTTCACCCCCTGCTTCTGCTGTTTTCTCTTTCTGTCTTCTTTTCATTTCTCTGTGAGATTTATAGATGGGGGCCTGTGTTCTCTGTTGGCGGTTGGCGGTATTGTGGCTGAGGGAAGCAGCCCAGCTGTAGAGGGCGAGAAGCACGGTTCACACACACAACCTGCTGCACACACACTTGGCACTAATAAGGCACTGAATTATATCACATCTGACCTTGGCGCCCTCACTGAGTCCATTACTGGCTTCATTTGCATGTTAAGCAGCATGGATGTCCGCTTTGCCCCACCCCCGTGTCCAGGCGAACAATAGCTTAGAGACACCCCAGACTGCCACCCCCTTGTCCTCCTTTGTTTATTGAGAAGAAAGAAGCAAATCTGAGAGAGTAACTGAGCGAGCCAGGACCCCGCCTCCTCCTTCCACACACACGCACACACACACGCACTCACACACACAGACCTACGAAAATATATGACATAAAAGCTCTTACACACACATAAGCACACACATACTCAGATACACACCCTTCTTCCACCTAACACCTTTTTTTAACGTGATGTATTTTAAAAGTGAACAGTTTTTACTGAGTGGTCGGCATTTTCCCTTAGTGAATCAGTTGAGGCTGCAATTGCAGGCTGTGTGCTTGTCAGACACTGTTTCTCCTGTACCTCTTTATTGTGACAGATAGCCCCTGAACCTCAGATGAGGGCACATTTAAAAACCATCGCCAAGGGTCTGTGGTGTGCGTTCTCTCTCTGTCTCTTCTAGTGCTTAAACAAGCAGAATTGTGTAAAAGCTGAGCTGCAGAGCTGAGAAACACACAAAAGGAGAGTAAATCATTCCGTCACATGAGTCGCCAGGGCCTGGTCTAAAGGTCCACTGTTTTTGTTGAAAGTTTGCTTCCCTTGTCTTTTTAAACCTTGTGGCTTAAATGCAACATAAACATTTTGGCAGGTGTTGTGTCAAGGATATTAAAGCACTAGCACCTGATGTTAAGGATATCGATTCTGCCTTAGCTGCCAAGCATTTTAGCTTCCTTACATCAATACTTGAGGGAGAAAGGGAAAACGACCTTGAGCCAGGAAAGAAGGCAGATAAATACAGCAACATAAAGAGAAACTATTACTAATACCAGGTTTCCCTGGTCACAGCCGAATCTAAAAGCAAATACATTAGAAGCAAAGAGGAGTACTATCCCCAAGATCCTTAAAAAGTGCTTATTTTCTCAGAAAGATGCTTTTGCCACTAGAATGTTACTTGCAGCTCACTGTTCCACAGGTGTGTATACTCTGTAGCTGTGAAGCTCACATACCAGTTCTTCCGTGTGCTAGTCCTGTCCTACCTGTCGTGGCTGGGGATTAGCCCGGCTAGCGCCCAGTGTCACTTCATGTACCCTAAGCTCTGCTCCAAGTCTAGGACCTCCAAATGTTTTTATCTCAAAGGCCCCCGAAAAATTACCCAACTCCAGAGAACCCATTTTATTTTGTATCCTGACCCCAAAATACACTCCAATGCAGGGCTGTTTGACATGCTAGTATATGGAAGCATATCTAAATAATAATGTCAATATATGGATATGGTTGAGTATAAACTAGACAAATGAATTGGCTTTGTGCTCTGTGAACGGTTCTGTTTATGTATATTTAAAACTAAGATGGAAGTTGAGACCTGCTGAAAGTTGAGAGAGAGAAGGAGAGGATGAGAGAAGGAGGGGGAAGAGACCGGTTTCTTCAGTGGAGAAAAGATAAAACAGAAATCTGTGAGAAATTCAGATTTTGCCGTTAGCTAAGAGACAGCTGTTCCTGCACTCTGTAGCGGGCAGAAGATAAGCATCCTGTCAGCATCACACTGTCTGGCAGGGAAAGACGGAGCAAGGACAGGCGGCTACGCCCGCACACCTCCCCGAGTCCCGCTGGGGGGGCTCGAAGGAGACCTCAACAGTTGGGTGCCCTCTGACCTTCACCCTCCCCCCTCCCTTCCCCATGCAAACAAACACAGAGAATAGGAGAGACCTTGACAAAAAGCCTTGAGCAGTATGGAGCCGCAGCGCTGCTCTTTGTGAGCCGCTGGACTCTGACAGGACAGAGAATACTAACAATGTGTTTAATGGACATGGCGACGTGGAGTTTTTTTCAGCCTGACTCGCTGTCTGAGCCGTGCAGGTGGGGGGGTCAGCCTATGCCTGATGTAAAGTCACTCGGATAAAGGACAGGACTGAAAGAGAGGGCTGTCCCGGATCACAAAGGGGGTCAGCGGAGGAAAGGCCTGAACAAGAAAAGAATGAAAGAGCCGGAGACTGAATAAAACAGATGGATAAAAAAACAACAACATGGAGACACGAGCTGAGGGAGAAAGAATACAGGCCTTATCAGATCTGCCTCGTACTCTCCCTTTCTCAAATTCTAATAAGCTTAACTGGTGTGACCACACATTGGCATGGCATTCTACAATGTCTTTTTAGGGCCCCAGTAGCATTCTAATGTGTGTTGCGTTTCAGATTCTACGCCCCGGTGTTCCAGATAGGAGTTTTTGCTCTGTTTTATAATTTGGCTCGCTGTAATCTGCCGTCCCAGGGATGTCTGTGTGCGTTTGCGCTGTCCTCGGTCTCCCTGGTGTCTGTCCGCAGCTTCCTCTCCCCAGGTCTCAGACATAACAAACCCCACACGCCGCCTCGCTACGCCAGTGATTGATTAAGCAGACATAGATGTCCTTATCCCCTCCCACCCCCGCAACGGGTCACCTGACTGCCTACAGAATGACGCGTCCTTATTTAAACCACGTCTTCTCACTTACCTCATCTTATTTTCATTTGCGTAGAAGAGTAAAATGTCTCATTGAGATAATAATGTTCAAACTCATCAGTGTTCTCTGGAATTTGCTTGCCTAGGTCTGGCAATAATTTTCACAAGATAGCATTTTTAAGAGGAAGCGGTGTCATTTTTGCCAGTTGGGCAGAAAGTACGTTGCCAAACCGTTTTAAAATGCATGACATGTTCTGGAGAAAAAAGTACTTGTGAATCCTTAATTTGGATTTTAAGCACCTTTCGCATATGTCACTATACATTATGGAAGCACTCATTCATTTGACAAAGTTAACAAAAAGCTCCCATTCACATGCAGGTCAAAAGCATACATTTTTCATCTTGGCAGCCCGCAAGGCCACGCTCGGTGTTAATAAACTGCAGCTCAGATTGGAGTGCAGAGAGAGTGGTGTGAAGACCACAGGTGCTGGAGGAGATGGTGACCAGCTGCATCCATAAACCCGATGCTGCTGCTAACAGGCTGGCTAAAACTGAACAGAAATAATCAGTCAGAAAAATCAGAGTTTGTGCTTGGGGAATCAGACTAGGGACTAAGCGGATGTAAGTTTCACATTGGCAGATGTGCACAGAAATATAATATAGCGTACTTTTAAAGCGTGCATAAACACATTTTTTTTGGGTTTGAAGAAACAAAGAAGCGTTGAAACAAGTGTCAACGTATCCCCATTTGTATCCTTACAAAAAGTGGATGGTGTTGTTCTGCATCAGACAATCAGTGTTTTATTTATTAATGCCTTAAGGGCGTGTGCTCATATCAATAATCTTGTGCCACTAAGTAAGAATGATAATACATTTTGAGAATATTTCACATGGTGCCTCCACCCTTGACATGCCAACAGAGGGCAGTAGAGGACCAGAGATCTCTCAGGCAGGACAGAGTCATTCAGAGTTTACCATCTGTTGCTTTGTGCGAGGTGCCAGGAGAGGAGACGCATCACGACTGAGTAACGCAGCTTTTTATCTCGGTGTGATCAGCCGGGGTGCCAGAGGCTGGCCGGCACGGAGCACCAAACCCAGACGATCGTGGCTTGGTCAGCGTCCACAGCTTTCTGCTCCTCCACAACTTAGCCTAGCCGTGAGGACCACTTCTGAGGCTGATTGTGGCCTTCTGTATTATGCCACAGGCCATAATGCCAAGTGTCCCAGTCCGACTGCAACATAGCAGCAACGGCTCTTCTCTTACGAGCCACTTCCACACAAATTGACCATCTCAGAGAGATGTTTGTACAGCTGTTCATGTGTCTGCATAGCTACAGTAAGGATGACCCATTTTCTTTGTACAATATTTTAAATAATGTTTTCTTTTTTGTGGTTGAGGTGGGGGGTGGAAACAATTTCCAAATGCAGTGGTGGAAAGAAGCTCGACACTCACACATGTATAAAGAGTTTAAATTTGAAATGAAAAGCTGACTTTTTAAATATGTTCCTAGTCCAGCGCACAGTTTCCCTGTGGATTTTTCTGTATGCGCTCACTTGCCCCGCCTGAATCAGCCGTGCTCCATGGGAACATTAGCCGGGCCTTCAAAAGAAGACCATCCAGTCTGCGGTAAACGGGAGTCCCGCTTTGTGCCTTTTTAAAGTCTGCGTTGGCTGCGCAGCTCTGGGCCAGAGCCTGCCTTGGCTGCGTTACAGTGGGGGTTTGGCACTTGCTGCTGCTGGCTGGTGGGTCTGACTACACTGGGCTCCAGAGGAGAGGGAATGTGGAATGGCCGAGCTGTGGCCCCTCTCTGGCAGGGAACCCTCCTGACTCAGGCCCTGGCACAGGTGCCTCCCCCACAGGCCCTCCTTGGGAAATTAAGGGGGAACCAGGGACTGAAATACTGGGTCAGGCTGCGGTTATGGCTGCTTTACTGCCATGCGTAAAGATTTGACTGCACTAGTTTCCCTCTGTTCATTCCCCTCCTTATTTCAGATTACTATTCAGTGTTAGTCTTACAATGCTGTACCAATGTGTCAGTCTGAGTGGGATGGTAGAGCGCTCTCACCTCCGCCTGTATGGGCTCTAACAGGTGCTCTTTGTGCCAATCAATTAACCAAAATGTATTTATAAAGCACATTTTTGCCAAGAATATCACATTATCATTCATGGTATACCTGGTCTAAAACCCATGAAGTGAGACACACACACACACACACATACACACACACACATACATACACATTTTAATTTTTTATTTAGGTCCACATTTCTAAAATACATCATAAGGGCCCAAATATATTTCAGTTGCTGTCTGATGTCCTTCACTTGAGTAGCAGAAAGCATACCAGTAGGGATAAAGCCATGATTGAAGGTATATTCTACTGCTGCTCAATGCTTGTTTGTACGCAGATTTTATCGTGGAAACAACGCTCATATTTATGATGTTTCATGTTTCAGATGTTTCCAGAACATCTTTTTGCAAC
Organism: Anguilla rostrata; assembly: GCF_018555375.3. Classification (NCBI taxonomy): domain Eukaryota; kingdom Metazoa; phylum Chordata; class Actinopteri; order Anguilliformes; family Anguillidae; genus Anguilla; species Anguilla rostrata. Next base: position 12,562,325 of record NC_057947.1, read on the forward strand.
TGACTACATTAACGACGGCAGTTACGATGGGTGCCCGATAGCGTGGAGTTGGATGTTTAGATGTTTAAAGCAAAGGCACGCGTGCTTGCACGTGCAGCTAGGCTCCAGCTGCGATCTTGCAAACACACACACACATGCACACACACACACAGACCGACACAGACACACACAGAGACACACACACACACATATATACACATTTTAATTCTTTATTTAGATCCACATTTATAAAATACATCATAAGGGCCCAAATATATTTCAGTTGCGCCATCTTGCACACACACACACACACACACACACGCACACACTCAGAGACACACACACACTGAATGAAGCTAATGAAGGAGCTCATATCTGCAAGTTTCTTGCATAAGATAATTAGATCCAGTGACTGGACACACGGGGTCAGCGACTCAGAAGAACACTCACTGGGGAAGGGGGAGATCCAATGGCGTGGAGCACTCAGACATATAAAAGTCTTACATTAATAACACTTCCAGTTCTGGAGGTGGAAGAGCAAGAACAGCCCTCTCACTTCCCCCTGGCTTGTAGATGTGTTAATGCAGAGCAGTTATAAGAAGCTTATCTGATGTTAAGTGTTAAGTGTAATATAAATCATCCTTTTAACACTAATCGCGTGCTCTGACAATTTGACATTTATGAGAACAGAAATACTTGATAATGAGCATGTTTTTTTTCTTAGCTTATTATCACATGAGCAAATGAAATGACATAACTATAATTGTTTCACATTTTTTTATTTTCTAACATCAACAAATATTTTTTTTTAGCTAAACGAGGTGTTTGCATTACTTGCTCCTCCGCAATAATGTAGCAATAAAATCCCTAGCTAAGCTAGATTCTCTTGACTGCTGTGTCACTTTTAACTAAACTGTGATCCACTTAACCATGACCATAGCCTACATGATCACAACAATGCTCCATTTTTTGAAAAACAGTAAGGGCCAGATGCTGTATTTGGGCTCTGTTGTGGTCGCATATAGCGATACATTAACAATCTGATATTGCATTTTATAATGCCATACATGTTGCAATTAAACATACTCTATAACTCATTGAGAGCGTATAACTTCGTATTCATCAAATCATTGCTCTTGGCATTCATTTTTGAAAAGAAAATATGCGAACATCAGAAACTGGCCTTTATTGCGTTTCAGAATTATTACTGGACACACAAATCTTTGTTAAGAGTTTTGCCGTACAGTAGTTGAATTTTGCTGTTTGTAAACATTTTTTTTTAAAGTTTTTAAGTTTCCCATCTTGCATTTGGTACACCCCACATCATGACATGTTTCACAGATAAAACGGGAAAAATGGGCTGTTATTAAAACAACTAACTATCTTGTTAGACTCAAAGGTAAGCTGCTAAATGTTGGATTTGATTCCTGGGAAGAATCTTGTATAAAGTGGTCTTCATATCATCAGATAATTTTAAACCAAACCAAAAGGAAAACTGATCATAAAAAGATACACGAAGCCACCCCTCTGTCCAATCATTTTTCTCTGGCTCCAGATCACAGTGTTCAATGTTTGCTGAGACAATGTTTGCTAGTACATTGATAAAAAAAGAAAAAAAACCCCAGACATTTGGCCAAAATATCCATGAATTAATTCAATCCCGGTGCAAAAAAGTGCAATACAATGCCTTTATGAGTCAGTCCTGATAGCCCCTTTGACCCTATGACCTCCAACCTTTGACTGCCAGGTTTCCATGGCAGCCTGCTGTCTAAGCATTTGGTTGATCTGAATTGATTTATGCCCATGGTTGCAGTCTGGAGGTCATGTTCAGAGGTCTTTATTCTGTCTGAGGGCTTCCTTTAAACTACTTTTGACAAACTGAAGAAAGGCAGCAGGTAAAACAGAGCCCTGCGCTGCTTTAAGTTCAGATGGGTGCGATACGGCAGCGTGTCTGTACGAGGCCGAGCACAAGAGAGAGGTGGAGAGGTCAGGTTTAACAGCATGGCTCTTATCACCCGCTCTGGTTCTTTTCCAAGCACATAATAAATAATGGAGCTGTTTGTGCTGGGTCAGCCAACTGAACAGGACTTCTTGATATCTGTGTTCCACTTTAATACAATGTTTTTACGGGCTCAACATCTTATAAACCCTTTGCAGTGCCTCCTTTGTGTGTGTCTGTGTGTTTGTGTGTGTGTTTTGGGAGAAGAGGTTGTTCTGGAAATTGGACAGCTGCTGAATGGTCTTTTTTGGGAGGTGGGGGGTGGGGGGGGGGCGGCACAGAATCCTGTCAACAGTCTTATTTTTCATAAACAGTTTGGCGAGATCAGAATTGCTGTATTTGCAGAACTGAGTTTGTGAAAGAAGGACAAAAAACAGATTCTTGTTCTTCCTTAAGAATCCAAGTTAAGGACTGCGGTGCTTTAGGACAGATTAATGATTCAATTGAAATGCAGAGATGATATGAAAGATTGGCATGTGAATGGTTTCCCGCTAGTCCAGGTTGATTGCTGTAAGACTGTCTCACCAGGGTGAGAGACAGGTGCCATGCCTCATAATGTGAAATGAATTTCATTTTCATTGCGTGGGATGGTGACCCTGGTCTGATTTCAGACACCTTGCCCCCATTGCTCCAGGCCAGACTCCTTTCTATGCTCACTCTTCCATATGAAACGAACATCGTTTTCTGAAGACGTGGCCACTGACACGCCCAGTTTTCCTGATCTGCATTCCAAACAGGCCTGGATTCCATGCATCACCAGATCTGCGTCTCCTGAAGGGGGAACGTTGAGAGACTGCACATCCGCACGGCTCCATAAACCCCAGATATCTCCATCGGGAGGGGCGAGAGGGCAAGTGTGTGGTTTCCTGGCTCTTCGGTGTGCTGAGGTCACGGTTGTGGGCGGCAGGAACAGACAGGCCCCCTGTAACGGGAGACCGCGTTGGGCCGCGACGGGTCACGGCTGATGGGCTGACTGGCCGATTGGCCGGCGGTCGCGAACGTCCTCCAGAACCTGTCTCCTGTTACCCACCGCTCAGCTCTAATGGGTCGCAGCCCTCAAACGCTGGTCATACTTTCATCCCAGCTGTCACTGCGCGACATGATGGCCTGGCGTTCTTTCAGCACCCTGGGACAGATGGCGTGGAGCTGAAGGTTCCGGAAGCGCTTTCGGAGAGCATGTGTAACACTGCTAAAACATGAAAGGGAATAAATGCATACTCTGAATGACATGGACATTTGCCCTATAATTTGAGATGTATAATTGTGTTTAACTTTAAAGTGTGTGTGTTTGTGTGTGTGAGGGTTGCCAAATTTGGAATTTGTCAAAACCAGACAACATGCACTGCTGGAAACATAATCGTGAAGGAGGTCTGCACCTGTCAGGGTGGGGAGGGTGTAGACACAGTACTGCTGTTGGACCAGGGAGTCATTTACATGGCAATTCATTAGAAACTAAGGCAACATTTCTTCTGTCGATTACTCAGACCTGACATTACATTGTTTGGGCAGGACCACTAACCAGACCTGTGCAAGTAATTTGAAAACTAGACATTCCAGTTGAAAAATGGATGTCTGGCAACCCTACTGTGTGTGTGCGTGTGTGCATGTGTGCATGTGTTTGTGTGTGCCCTACTACCCGGTTAGATCTCTCTATTCCATAACCCAGAGGAAACTAGCCTCTCCCAGCATGGTCACTTCTGCATGTCTGTTCTAGCCCTCCAGTAGTGGTCCAAACTTTCTAGTGTGGTCAGGACAGCAGAATCATTAGTTATCTTCTGGCACAGAATGAAGACCCTCCTCTTTAAACTGCATCTTTACATTCCCACCCAATTGATCCCTCCTTGTACACTGTACTAATTTAGGTTACGGTGTTTTTATGGTTTTATGTTTCTTTTTAGATTTCTAGATTAGCCTAGTTAATTTGCACTAGTGCATAGTAATGTTGCATACTTATTCACAAGTCTGGGGATCTTGTTAGTGAAATTAACCACATAAATACACTTTCTCCTAAGTAACCCTGGATAAGTTACTTGCTGAATGTGATGTAATGTGTGTGTGTGTGTGCGTGCGTGCGTCCGTGTGTGTACTTTTATGTTAGTATCCTTCCCTCCTATGTAATATAATTTCAAATATCATATTTGATTTGACATATGATGGATCTGAAGACAGCGCATGACCTTCTCCTTCTGAAACACTCACTGGTCATTCCATATAAAAAAAAATAAATTAAAAAAAGCAGCTTTATCTGTACTATTTAAATTTCCGTGGAGTAAATCCAAACAATATCAGTTTATTGACATAATTTTTGAGCCCCCCTGCATTAAGTACATCGCTTCTCTCCTGTTCTAAGCTGTAGAAATCCCAGGGGTCTGAAGGCTGTTTTAAGTGTGCGTGTGCGTGTGCTTGTGTGTGTATGTGTGAATTCAGTGTGGCTTTAACATTTCTGAACTTGGGAGCGAAGAGCCCAATTACACAGAGCCGATGGGGATAAGACGATAAGGCCATGGGAAGCCAGGGGATTCTCCCCTCGTAGGGCTGCAGAGCCAGGCCGGGACCCAGTGCCACGGCTTTCCTAAGCGCTCTGATTACGATGAGGAGTGCCCACATTTTCTCTAAGGGAGGAGGAAGGGCAGAAGGTCTTCCTTCACATCAACGCTTTGGCATCAGAAATGTCTAACGTCAGATGAAATCTATTTAGGCCACTAACTGAGGTGTTATACCAGCAAACCCTTACATGAACTCCTACAACTGAATGTGGCAATCTAAAATCAATCTAACCCCTTCCCCCACACCCACTAATCCTCCCCCCCCCCACCCCCCCCGCAAACTCCAAAATACAGCACTCTTTGTGTATCAGAATCAAATCAACTCTCTTAGGAGCAGGCTGATGGGGCAGCTCTATGTAATGGGAGTATAATGAGATAAGGTAGTGTTTCCCAGTGCGTGCAGCAGGCTCTGACCAGGCCCAGTGACTCCCTGCTGACTTCAGAAACCCTGTGAGGCAGCTTTGAGTGCCTGTAGAGGCCTTCCCTGGTCAGCAGGGCGGGGCAGGGGAGGGAAGCACAGAATCTCATGTAATTGTAGCTGGGACTCGCTGTGCATTGTACACAAGGGCTTCCAGGGGACAATAGGAGCCTTCAGGCCACAGGTCCTTTCCCTCATTTATACAGATTGCTATCACTGAGCACAACAAAGAAATGACCATTAGTGTGATTAACGGCAAAATGAAATGCCCTCTTTCTTCGCATGTGATGTAAGCTGTTTTGTGTTTTTCCTCTTTGTTTTCCCTTTCTTGCATTTAAAAAACATTTTATATGATTTGCTTAATAATGCATGACTGTGAAAAGTGTTGCCAGGGAATGGCATTTTGCTGTTTCATGAACTCTTGTCGAACATTTTAAATGTGTTTTTTTTTTTCTTGCATGGATGCAGAATTACAGTAAAGCATGCAAAGTGACTCACTGCTGTGGCATTGCACTTTCAGTCAAAGAACTCATAGCCTGTATGGAAACACTGTTAAACTCATTAAACAGAAGTGTGTCAATCACACAGCAGCTTAAGATATGTTTATGTCCTGAGGAGAATTTGATGAACATATAAAAAGCAGATTTACATTATCAGGTTTGTTCTCTTTTGGCCCGAGAAGTACTTCTTTCCAGACCAGTGCCAGAATTTGTACAGTATGGAATTAATAAGAAATGCAATTATTATTATCGTTATATTATTGTTATATAGCTTATCGTTATTATTATTATTATTATTATTATTATTATTATTATTATTGCAGGTAGGTACTGTTGAAAATATCCGATTACTCATTTTAAATTGATGAGAAACAAAGCCAAGATCATGAATTCAATAATACAAATGCAAAATAATGTTTGAGGTCATTTAAAAAAAAAAGTTTTCCCTGAAAAAATATGCATATGTTCGACATATTTCTTTGGTCATAGGTATCCATGCTACTAGAGAAAATTTTTGGCACATCGAAAATGAAAAACGAACCCATTTCCTAACGTTTCTTTAAGCTGCTGAACACAGCTGTAAACTCGCCTCAACCCTCAGACTTACCGTTTTCATAACCCTAACCCTAACCCTAACCCTAATTTGAGCCCTAAAACATAACTGAAACCAGAGGTACTTTTGAAAACATCCGATTACTCATTTTAAATTGATGAGAAACAAAGCCAAGATCAATAATTCAATAATACGTATGCAAAATGATATGTTTGAGGTCTTAAAAAAAAAGCTACCCATACTACTAGTACTAGAGAAAATTTTTGTCTCATCCAAAATAAAAAACAAACCCATGTCCTAACAATTTTTTTAAGCTGCTGAACACAGCGGTAAACTTGCTTCAACCATCAGACTTACCATTTTCTTAACCCTAACCCTACCACTGAACATGAAAAGACAAATGTTCTGATCCCAGCTTCTCTTATACTCACAGGTTTATGTCCTTCTTGTGGCCTTTGAAGCCACAGAAAATGAGTGAACTTTGGTTATGTGAGGTAACTGGCTGAAAGCTAGGGAATTTGAAAGAAGATAATAATAATAATAATTTAACAAACTATGAAAAAACACTCTGACATTCTGATGGGACATTGAGTCCAAGGTTGAGGCTGATCAGCTCAGGGTCACAGGGAGACCAGGCCCCGGAAAGGCTGGAATGTGTGTCCCGGCCCGTTCCTAAAACATGAGTAGATATTTTGAGTAGGTAGCGATGCAGAGGTTTCTGTCCGACAGCCTCCTGGAGCCTCGTTGGTGGAGCCTCCCTGTCAGCTCTAGCGATCCTGCCAAAGGCGACAAGGCAACAGTCAAAATACAGCCTGCGCTGAGCTGCACTTGACCAACTGGAGAGTCACTGCAGCAGAGCTGTCAGCACAAGTCACCCACCGCTTCAAGGAGTCTGGGCCTTTCGTGTGTGTGGAAGGGGCCTTTGTGTGGAGTGCTCGGGAACTCTGCTGGTGTGCTTGTCTCTGTCCTGATCGAACAGCCGATAGGACGCTCTTCACAGGTAGACACGCTGAAAGCCTGACACCCTGAAAGCTTGACCTTCAGTTGTAAAGAGCCTGTCAATCAAATTGCTATTTGGCACGGAATGACTTGCGGGCCTATAATATGTAACAGAGATTACAGATGTATTCATAGCACATCCATCAAACATCCACAGACATGAGTGCACACACACATGCACACAGCCTTTCCTCCATCTCTTTGGCAAGAAATTCTTTCTGCCAATGTCCACATGAAAACACCTTGACAGCACTGAAGTGAATCCTAAAATAAATGTATGAGTATCGATCAGTCCTTGCTTGTCTTGTTTCTGCCATACCTGACTATAGACATGCCGTGGCTGCTCTGAAACAGACGGATTGATTTAATGGCCCTGAGGCTGCATGACATCCACTGTCAGCAATGACGGGTGATTGGCTGACCTTGTAATGAAGCTATGTGCCTCAATGCTGCCCCATTCGTGTGCGCATATCCTTTTAATTTTCTCAAAGAATTAAAAATGTCTCAGGGTTGAAATGGGACTGCAGCCACTGCCTCGTACTGCAGCCACACGGAAGCAATCTATCAGCAGCTTGGCGTTTATCGTTAGCGTGAGCGGGCTAATGCCATCGATTATGTGCCAGACTGACCTCGCTAACAGCAGGCTAGCACAAAGAGGGGAGTGGTCCTTCTGCTCTCTTCCAGCCAATCACAAGTTCACTTTCAGGCTGAGATTACCGTGTGCGAATGAGGGATCTGTCCTTAGATGGGTCACATTCTGCTAGAGTCCAATACTGTGATGAGAAAAAGGCATCACCATCTCACAGTGAGATATTGGGCAGAAACCCACACACATTTTATGTCAAGAAATGGTCTGAATACAAGCCTGGTTTTACTGTGTCTGGTGCACCATCATTGAAATTATTCAATTTAACTTTGATCTTAATCCAACGCCATTCTAAAATTATTGCCGACGAGACACAACAAAACAATTTTTATTGTTTAAAAAAAAAAAAATTAATGAGACACTTGTTTGACTAATAGCAGCTGTCATTCAAAAGCTAATCTGAAGGAATCCCAAATAAAATTTTACAACTGAAATTTAACACTTCGTACTTCATTACCAGCAAACACATCAGAAATGTTCTTAGGAATTGCCTATAACCAAGATTACACAGGAGTTCAATACACAGACCCCTGGTAACTCTTAATTTTCTTAAATTATCCAAAAATTCTGTTAAGTGGACATTAAATTAATTCTGAGATTTAACACACCGTTTCATTCAGTCTTAATTATAATAATTCATATCACTTGCCATTTGTACAAAACTTTCCAAATCAATAATCTTTCCAGAATAAAACCCAGACACTTTAACATGCTTATTTCTGCTGGTCATCATAACTGCTTATAAACATATTACCCTGAGTTATGTAAAGGTTCATAAAAATGACAAGTATTTAAAAATAAAATATATTTTATTTAAAATACAAATAAGAGCACGCTAAGGTAACTTTATTAATATTGTTAGCCCCATCATTTGTCCAGTGTGGATACTTTTAATTACTCATACAGCCAATCAGACAGGGTGACTAAAGAGGACCAACTGGCCAGCTGGAGTGGCCACTTCACCCAGAAAAGGAGCATTAATGCAGGTGAAATTGCCTTTTAATGCAACCACTCACACAGGAAAGCCATCTGCTCTCCATCATGCGGAACTGGGTTTAAATGGAGTACACTGATTATGGGAGATGCTGATGCATCTCTGGCTTGTCTGTGGGTTTTTTGTCTCATAATTGAATGAAATTATAGTGGAAAGAGATATTTAATGTAGGGACTCAGTAAATCCGATTGGCGGGGTGGTTTTGGGGGGGTGGGGGCTTGTAGAATGGCCAGTGTGGCAGCACTGGGAGCTGTGTGAATGATACTGTCATCAAAGCTATCTCCCTTTCAGCCGAATGGACAATGTTGAAATTGCAGTGCAGTCATTATTCTAGCATTCTCCCCCCTCCTTCTACTCCACTGAAATGGAATTGATTTATTTTGGTTATATTCATTACTGTCTCTGCCATTAATTCCAGGAGCACAATCTTTTCTGGCAAAGTGTTTTCATAGCATCTGATCAGTATGTGTTTCTAAGGTCACTCAGTAAGCCATACACCTTGAAGCCTTGGATTTCTCAAGCTGCACTGTCCATTGCTTAGAGTATGCATGGATGGCAGGATTTGACTGAGTGGGCTCTGTTCATCTCTGAGGTTGAATAGCCACACTTGACACATTTTTTGGCTTGCATGATTCGCAACAGACCTCTCACCTGCCTGTACCTGCTGTGGTGGCTTGCAAGTGCACAGAGTTGGGGTGGCTGAGAGCATGTTTGATGAAAATCAGGGATCAATAAACTATTTGAGTGACTTCAGAAAACTATGAATAAGGGTCCTCTGCTGTAACCTTGATGATGGGGCTGTGTTTCTGTGATGGGCTGAGAGGCCCCCACTGGCTAACAAGGTTTTATATTAACAAGGGACAGAGAGAGGAGAGAGAGATTCATCTTAGAGAAGAAACAGAGGTTCATCTTGGAGAGGAGAGATGTTCACTTTAGAGAGGAGAGAGAGGTTCATCTTAGAGAGGAGAGAGAGGTTCTTCTCAGAGAGGAGAGAGGTTCATATTAGAGAGGAGATAGTTTCTTCTTAAAGAGGAGAGAGAGAGTTTCATCTTAGAGGTTGACGATCAGAGGGAAAGCACTGTGGGAAGTTGGGGAGAAAGAAAGACACAAAGAGCAAGAAAAGGCTGGATAGATACAGACAGGGAGAGGTTAAGGGAGAGGAGCAGAGAGAGGGAATATGTGATCCCTGTAAATGAAAGTTGCTTTTCCTTCCATGGTATGGCCCAGAGCTACACTTTGGGTTCAGTATGCCTCAGCCTAAGTGAGGGACAGAGTGGGACCGTGTTTCTCATTGTTAGAGATATACACAGCAGGCCAGCACCGGAGCTCATACTGATGCCATAGGGGGGCATCATGGCTATCCCATCCCACAATACATCCATCCACATGATTGTTCAGGAGGCTCACCCTAATTGAGCTTGCCTGCAAATCACTTTTTTTTGTGTGTAACGACCTTTAAAATGCCCCTGCCTAATGAATTATAAATACGGGGCCACACTATGACTGTGTCCTTCATGACAGGGAAAATAAAACAGCTTGAAAAGTATCGGAATGAATCTGCTTTGTGGTGATGCGCCCCAAGCAGCCTGGCTCTAAACACCCTGTGCTTTGTGGGTAATCGTTCCCTGGGTGTCATTAGATAGAACGGTGCTGGGAAACACATTGTGTCCCCGCTCACAGTAAAGCACTATGACCATCTTCTTCCCTTATTTTACCGTCTTCATTACAGTCATCTTGTTTATCCCTGTTTTATCACTTCCCAAGGTGACCTGGAAGGAAGCAATCTCCTGTATAAAAACTAATATAACTAGTGTGACTGTTTGGCCATCACTTAAAGCACTGAGCACAGGAGCACAGCATTTTATTAGCATGGTACAAAATATATATCATTATTTTTTACAAGAAACAGTGTGCAGGTTCAATGAATATGTTGGTCAAAGATCTGCCAATTACAAGATGGGCTCAGTTTACACCATTAATCAGAAAACAACAACAATGACACCTAATAATAATAATAATAATAATAATAATAAAGCTGAAGAAAAAGAGTGCAGCAGCTTCATGATTAGGGAACTTATATTATAATTGGATCCTAGGTTGGGCATTGCTGTTGTGCCCTTCGTCAAAGTATATAACATGAACTGCATCAGAAAACATCTTGCTATATAAATGAGTGTAAAATAGATTAGCTGTGTAAGTCCTGCTCAATAAATAGTGTCTGATAAAATGCCTGAGTGTCAGAATTGTCAGAAGAGTGTTATATTCTATGCTATGGAATGGGATAGACATTGTTTCGCACCGACACAAAATCAACAGTTTGATGTAATTGGCTGTGCTGTGTTGAAGTGCCAAAAACAGTGAATTGCATTGCAATGCTTGCCTCCACTGTATAAAAACTAGGAGAAAATAATATTAAAATATCGGGGTTTTTTCAGTGTTATGACATATAAAAAAGTTATTTATTAAGCAAACAAAGTAGCTGATCTGCTTAGAAGTGATTCTGCCTTTTACTTTCCCAATTGAATTATTCAACAGGACAATGTGCCTTGGACAAGGGTTACATTTGTTTCACATTTTCTTTTACTTCTGAATTTAAGACAACTCCCACTTCACTTCCTTAAATGTTGTTCACTACTGCAGACATAAATAAGGACCACTTGCTTGTGTTCTGTAACATCCATTCTTCCAGAACTGATCACGGCAGAGTTTTTTTTTTTGTTGCTTTTATTCCTGCTGTTGAGAATGGACCAAGATGTCAAAAATTCTGCATCGGAAATTTTGCAGCTGAAGCACAACATCTGTTTCAAACACAAATTAAGTTTTAAAGAAAGTGAGTAGGCAGCGATGGGATCATTTTTAGAACATGTCAGTTTGTGAAATCTGCATGTCGACTTCTTGCAGACAGAACAGCTGTCATACACAGTACTGAAATGTATGACTGTTCATACTGTCCAGAGAATATTCACTGGACTGCTTGGACCTGACAAATCTGAATATGCCATGTAATAATAATGAAAATTGTAATTGTAATTGTTCACACACTCACTCTATGTTTTTGACTAATGTGTTATTATTGTGTGACAATACATGAACTAAGTAATGTACATAAACCAATAAGAATCCGGAAACAATATACGTATGGACTCATTTTTGTTTCTGCTTAAATAAATTCATAGTAAGTCAAAATTGCTATCTATGTTAAAGTGTGAAGTGGGATTTGAATGGGGGCATAATGAATGTGTCTATAGATATTAATATCTAATGTGCAGTGAGCTTGAGACATGACACTCAATGTAGTACATTTAACAAAAAATACACACTACAGTGTCAGATCAGTCCAGAGTAGAACTGCCCTGGGGTAAACCTAATAGATTTTGAGACAACATATGTCTCAAGTGGAAAAATTGATTTTCAACTAAATTAAGTAAAGACAAAAGGAATTTGGACCATAATTCCACACCAGACCCAATAATCCTGGAGTTTATTACCCAGAGAAGCATATGTATTGAGATAGGTTCCTTAGAGTTGGGTGGGATTAGTTTCTTCAACATCTCATGCTTGCTTTTATTTTATTGCATCAGACTTAATCTTCATCTGTTCAGGATGCCATACTCAATGGGATTTTTAAGTGTACATCAGTATGTGTTTCTAAGGTCACTCAGTAAGCCATACACCTTGAAGCCTTGGATTTCTCAAGCTGCACTGTCCATTGCTTAGAGTATGCATGGATGGCAGGATTTGACTGAGTGGGCTCTGTTCATCTCTGAGGTTGAATAGCCACACTTGACACATTTTTTGGCTTGCATGATTCGCAACAGACCTCTCACCTGCCTGCCAACGTAATGTTGAGTCAGGCCATTTAATCCTTTGTTCCGTTGGTGGCTGAATTTTGGGATGTGGGACTAAAGGTACATGCCCAAACAGTAGTAAAATGCAAAACAAGGTAAATGCCCAAACAGTAGTGGCTTCTGTATAATTGTTTCATTAACATGGGCAAAAGAGTAAGGACTTTTTTTGTATTAATTTATCATCACTGCCATTTGTCATTCTTCCTCTGTGTCTTTGAAAAAACTATTAGTTCATGTCTTGTCTCACTATAAGTAATGTACATAAACCTATAACAATCATGTAACAATATACTTTTGCACTCATTATTGTTAATGCTTAAATAATAAGGGAACAATGTTATTTAGGTTAAAGTGTAAAGTGGGACTAAAACCTGATTGATAAGAATAAAATAAAATTAAATCCATTCTATAATAAGACTGTAGCATAGCAAAATGTGGAAAAAGTGAAAGGGTCTGAATACTTTCCGAAGGCACTGTGTGTACAGCAACTTGATGTTTGGACTGTCTTGATCCATAACATGATGTGCAAGATATACATTGCAGGTAGTTTATATCAGCTTATGTACATTACTTTGGTGCTGGTGGAGCTGGTTTGTGAATCCAAATGTTTCTTTGGGATCTGAAACTATAATGGTCTTCTTTCATTCAAGGTACGCTTAGAGGAAATTGTCCCTCACAAATATCCTTTTTCAAGATAAATTTTCTTGCTGCTTTTAGAGATAAACAGCAGTGAGTGTCAGGGGGCAAAGATTTATAATGCTGATTGGGAGAATGGCTGAGAGCGAGCGTTTGGCGCAGTGGGACTATTCATTTACTGTAATGGAGGGACATTACACCTGTAATGCCTGATGAAATGAATGACTGCGCATGCAGTACCTGCAAGCACACGTGTGCTGTAGGCTCAGCGGTTATAAGGAACATGAACGTTTGTTTCAGTCGTCCTACTGCATAGATTAATAACTCAATCTGTTATTTCTTACAGCCATTTTGTCATCTGTTGAAACAGCCTGCTTCATATACAGATTTTTGCATTCACTGTACATTTCCTGTTGTGGTACTGGGTGGCATGCAACTAACTCATGTAAGAGAATCAGCGGTGTGGTTATGTCAGGCCTGGTCCCATGTGCCGGGGATACTATGGGGACTCAACAACGCCGTTTTATATTTTATCTGATATATATATATATATATATAATTTTTAATATCAGACGTTAATATAAAAGGAGTGAAAATAAATTCTATTTTTTAACTGAAAATAGCGTACTGTGATATTTCTTATGATCACTACATTCTATATTTAAAAAGTTCTGCACATTTAAATCAAGGGTTAAATCTAAGTACTATATGAAATTTTAATTTAACATATGTGTGCTAGAAAATGTTTACTCTTGCACTCCTTTTTTACGTCTGTGTTTATTTATTTAGCCTCTTGCAAAAAGGACTCAGTGAGCATGATAAAGATGCATTTGTCCTGTTGAATGCCATCATTCATCACTCTGAGATGTTGTTCCATGCTCCAGTGACAGTGCTGGTCTGTTTGTTTCCCATTTCCCTAATACTCCAGTGCTTTTTACCCCTAATGAGAGAAGGCCATGGTTCCCTACCATTTGGGGTGCAGTGATTCGTGCTGGCACAAGCCTGAACCCCTGTAGTCCATATGAAGGGACCCCAATGGCGTACGGGTAGTCTGAAAGCGCTGTCACTTTCCCTTTCACATACACAACACCCTGCTTACAAATGCTGCTTACAACTTTTAAAACCTGCACTCTAGACACCACCGAGTTGGGTGACCACACAACCTCAGGACCTCATTTATTGTATTAATATTATATAATGAATGAATAATGAATAAGTTAAAAGATAAATTAAAGAAGTGCTTCGCTTAGGTCAGGACCACTGATCAGAGTGCTGCATCTCGGTTGGACCCATTTCCTCAACTTTCCCATCTCCACGCTCTTGCCTCAACATTCCCGAGAGAAACATATTCAAGGGCTTCAGGAACACTGAAAAAGTGAAACATTTATTTTTGTTTCTTTTTACGTATGGCCAACGACTCAGGCTTTTGGAATAAGTCCCATTCATTTCTTTCTGTTCAGCTCAGAGCACACATTTGGTCATCACTTTTCTTTAAATAGTGTACATTTGGTTTGCACTCACAGAAATATGAATATTTGATATGAGGACTGGGCTGATGCTGGCGGACAATTTCTGTTTCTATTTGTGTAATAATGTGCTTTTCCAATGAAGCTGAAACAGGAGCAGGAACTCGGACTGAACCTCCGCTTTCAAAACCTTACATTGCGCTTTCACTTGAATCATTTAGACACTTGCGGTTGGAAGAAGAGAAATGGACGACTTGTAGTGAAAATGAATTTAAGGTTTTACATTCGCAGAGATCAGATTAGGCTATCCAACTTCACTGGCTGCACGAGAAGAAGGGCTACCGCACGTGAGGCACAGCATCAGATACACAACGTAACATCAGAATCTCTCGGCAAAATCTACCATGAGGGCTACTTTTAAGTCTGAATGTACAAGACTGAGTAATGGGAGCACATGAGGACCAAACTGATAACCACAGGATGGCCATGAATTATTGCTGGATATCTTCTCAGATGTGTGACAGGGAAGAGGAATGGTTGGAGAGGGAAACAGGTGTGATGAACAGCTGTCAGTCTGTAGAACAGGAGGTAGGCAGCCAGCTGTCCATCAACAAGAGGAGATTTGGTTGCAGTTGGCTGAATTCATGACAGCCTCTGGTGAAGCCCCCCCCCAAAATAGAAACAATTTTACAATGACAGTTTACAGTCTATGCATAAAGCAGATAATTTTAGCCAAAGCGTCATACAGAAGTTTCACTTGGCTTGGCTACAATACCAGCACCTGGCTAGACACCAATAAAGCTGAAATGACATTCTCATTTCAGAGAGACAGAGAGAGGGGAGCAGAAGAACTGGCACTCTGCTGGGGCTCCCCAAACATGCCTCATCCCCATCCTGAAAACAAGAGCACTCACAAAAAGGTGGACCAAGGCTTACTGCATCGTCTTCATCACAGTCTTCCTCAGGCTGCGTGCAATGCCCAGAGCAACCGGCACAGGGGGGTCTTTGAGTTTATGCCATGACTATGGCTGCTAATGCTGCATCTCAGCATCCTTTGCAGCCAGAAGGGAAGACGTTGGAAAGAATTAAATGTGTGCAAAACGAAGCAGCTCTAAGTCTTATTGGCTGATAGCTGTTAACTCAAAGCTGAAGAATGGCCTCTAAAGCCATTATACTGTGACTTTAGAAAGGCCGGGAGCAGTGTTTACGCAGTAGGTCAGGTGCTCATCCTATTGGGAGTTGAGAGATATAAGAGGGATCAAAGTAGATCTCGCCCAGGAGAACTCCTTCTACTGCATTATCAGACCGTTATACCCTCAGACCACAATGCCGGCAGTCATTCAGACTACAGGAAATGACTTCCACTCTGAATACACAATTCTGCTTCAAGGCCACTATTTATGTGAGATAAAATTCTGTACATTTTACAGCCTACATTGTGGATGCTGTATTGATCAGTTTGTATTACAGCTAATTACAGCTAATTGCTGTGAACTGTGAGAGCTTTGATAGAACCAGTTTGTATGGAATGTATGTTCAGAATGTACAGCAACATCCTGTTCTCATAATCACTGGCTCATAATTAGGACTCCTCATGTTTTCTTATTGACCAAAAACAATACTAAGGCAGGATTATATTCAATTCAATAACAGCACATGCATACACAAATACACAGTATAAGTGCTGTATTCAGCTACAGCTTCAGTATTTGCCGTCGAAACAAATTAGGAGTGGTATATGTGATAGCACAGAAGATGGGAATTAGCGTCTTGCACATTGAGTATGACGCACATCCACTTTAGGAACTTCACATCTGTTTTCTTCTTATTAGTTCACTTCCTCATAAATTCACATGCTTGCTTCATTTGCCTACTTGTACTTTAGTGAGATTTTAAACAGTTAGCTTTCATATACCATTATAGCATTTATAGTATTTAGTATTCGTTTGCATTTAGTGTTCAATCAGTTTTTAAATCAGTTTTTAAATCTCTGTCTCTTTTTGTATATGATGCCTGGGTGAGCTGCCAAAAATGAGGGTTACTGATATCCAATATGGCCATACATGCAGACAACCATAAATATAATCACTCCAGTGGCCTCTTGCAAACCTAATGAGCAGAAGAGATCGTGTGGTTAAAAACATGCTCTTTAATAAACTGCTTTAAGGAAACTGGAACAAATGGCTCTCAGAAAAATTGACAGTTCTGAGGAGACTCTTAGTGAAAGCTGATCTCATTAAAAGATAGAGTTCAAATCAATAACAAATAAAAGAAGGTAGCTCACTAAAAAGTAGAATTTTTTTTGGATTTATTCACAACTCATTGCCAGGAGAACCTATTTTAATAGTTTTATTTATTTAGAATTTTAAACAATGTACTTAAATCAAATATTTAGCGCCTTATTTTTTCAGGCCTGCCTTGGCATTTCATTTAGAGGTCTAATATCTTCTTCGGAGAAAAATGTGACTCTTCCCTCACACAAATTATGTGAATCTAATGTGCTCCAAAGCGGTTTGACACTTTTCCAAAAATCTGTGGCTGTTTCATTTTCTTGTTAGATACCAGACAAATGCCAGGGAAAGGCAAATGGCAGGACTTCCTCCGAAAAACCGAGTCAAGGCAGTCAGCTACGCTGGAGCAAAGTACACCTAAGATTTAACTAAAAAAGTGAAAGATACATCCTCAAAATTGTATTGTAATGCTTTCTAGTTCCTAAATTATCAGGAAATATAAAACACTGTTTATATGTCTAATTACAAACAAAACTTTTTGTATATATTTTTTGCAGTGTTAAATAGTAAATGGTGATTATTTAAGGTGTGTATGCAGGTCCAGTGGTATGTGCTTCAGTTCGCTATGATCAGGCTGAATCATTCACTCAGCAAGCGGACAGGTGTTCTCTGAAACCACATAAACAGAATTAAACTGTGGTTTTCACCATCATGCCTCAAGTTCAAACAAATACATACGCATGACCTTCATGCCTTTTCTAAAGTGATGAAAAGAGGAAAATGAGTGGTCTGGATATTCGATCTCGTATTTCCTGTCGTAGGTTAGTGACGGTGTGGAGCTAGAGGTCCCGTGCTGAGCACACAAGGGCGATGGCTCTTACAGACCTACCACATGTCAAGCCCTGAGCCACAATGGATGAGAACAGCCTTTTTAAATTGGAACAGTAAATTCTGCTTCACTGTCAAACTCAAAATATGTAAAAAACGGAATATAAATTGAGAGTGGCACATTCCTTGTAGTTAGCACACCGAATGTTCCCTGCAGCATGTAGGATTTAACATTTCATGTTGGGTCTAACTACCATCTCGTTGGCACTGCCTGTTACTAGCCCAACCAAAAGGCATTACATCTACAGTCCTTTAGTTTTTAACAAAAAGCACTTGAGCGTAATGGAACATTAAAGCAGGTCTTCATTCACTCGGTGAGTGGTCTTTGAAGACCTTGGATGGAATTGGAAAAAAGAAGTGAAGGGCTCAGTTCTCTAGATGGTGATCAAAGCCAAGCGCAAACGTACAGCCCTGTTCCTGTCTCTCAACAGGCTGGGGACACACTCCACTTTATTGCCTTACACTCGACCGAAGGCCTTGCATGTGGGTGTTATTTTCAGGGTCTGCATGATTACTGTGTCCTGTAAAGTAAAAACTGCATTATGAAACCCAGAGTGCTTCTTTTCAAGGGTCAGCCTCAAACCAACTCACAAAGAAACTACCAGCGACATGGGAATGGACCTTCTGCAGTCCTAAACGGACTCAACAATCCACAAAAAATCAATAATCCTAAAGTGCAGGCTCAGTGTTTATGTCTAACCTCAGCAAACAATGTCGTTCCCTCCTTGTCTACTACATATGTTCATGGGAACATCTCAGATAAAATTTGCACACTGCCATAAAAAATAAAATAAAAATTACGATCATATTATTTCCCTCTCATACTAGTGAGCATAAATCATTTTTAAAGATGTGCATGTGTCAAAATCGGAGCACTTGGCTATGAAGGGGTGCAACTGTTCTGCTTGACTGCAGCTGGTTGTTAGCCATGGACAGATCCAGCTGTGATAGGACAACAGCAATATGGAACACCGAAGCCAGCTCAGTGATTGGACAGAACCCTAAATGAATTCACTGCAGACACAGTGATTGGACACCATTGGTAGTGCCCTAGAGTATGTGGTTTAGCCAGACCTCAACCCTGACAGTGTGCCTACACTCTTGTGCACACACACTTTATCACTTTCAATAGCTTGCTGCACAATTGAAGACTTATGAGAAAGTTTAAATAGTGAATCAAGGAGATTCTGAGGGCTTTTTCCTGCCAGATGGCTGTCTGTTATGTCAATTAATTGTTGGCAGCATTCCTTCAAATTTCAGCACCAGAAAAATATTACACATTATTGGAAAACATGAATTGTTGCAACTGCTTTATTTTCTCGTGGTCTGAGAAAAGTTTAACAGAGGTGAGGGCTTGCATTTCTATTATGCATTTCCTGTAAAGGCATAGCATTTCTAAGTACAATGAAATACATGATCAAACACCTAACCTTTTTGAGCAATGAGAATACAAATAAGTTACTAAATTACATGCATATTCCTAATGACATTGACAAAGAGAACAGCACCAAAAAACTACTATTGCCATCTTGAAATCTCGCCATTAACCTCTCCAAAAGGGAATGAGATAACAAAATTCAATCCAATTAAACCCAATTAAATAAAAAACAGACTCTGGACAGCCTTTCAGGATCCACATCTCGAAGTGAAGTCTGTCAGGAAAAGCTGTCTCTTGTGTTTGATTAATTAAATTTGGGTGTCATCCATGTTTACGTTTGCATTTAAGCATTTAGCAGACGCATACCCAGAGAGACTTACGTAAGTGCTTACATACAGGCTAAGGCAACAAACTGTTATCAGGGTCACAGTAAGTTATGTAGATATAAGATATAAGGTGATAAGTATCATTGCTGCTGTTTGGCTTGATTGTCTTATCTCGCCTTGTCTAAATTGTGTCAATGCACAGAGCCTCGTTAGCTGAAACATACACTTGCTCTTTGGCAGTGGAATAAGAACAGGAGTTGGTACCATAAATCAGATTCATTCACTCCATAAAGGAGTAAAGGAATCATTTTGAGATCACTCTCTTCAGTATGGGGCTATATGGTATTTTTTAAGCTCCTTGTGGTAAATTAGTCATGAATATGGATGGTTTCTACAGAAAAATTTGTTCTGTAAAGAAGCAATAATGCACTAAGCACTAACGCTCAAGGGCCTATGGCATAATGAGTACTGTGAGGGACATACATATACTGCATTTCCTGTTTGTATGCAATCTACAGAAGGAATTAATGTCTTCCTTCTTGCACTGTGCACACACTGTGCTGTGTGCATGAGGAAATTTATTTATTATTAATTAGTATTAATTTAAAAACATTATTTTAAATTATTTTTAGTTTTTCTTGGAGCCTGCTGTGGAGCAGGATCAGAACACTGTGCTCTTCCTGTAAGTCAATGTTTCTGAGAATATTACTGCAGGCCAGTGATGCAAAACACACAAGGACACACACTGTAGGGTTCCATCTGTACAGCACACCACACACATGCACATAACATGCACACACAGGCGCGCATACACATGCACAGAAGCATGCATGCATGTTCACACATGGACACACACACCTAATTATATACACATACAAAAAAGCATGCAAACTAATTCATTCATGGTACACAACTGCAGTTTCTTACTGATATTGTTTATTGTGTTTTTGCCTTGTGTGTGCACATGTACCTGTAGTGAAAGTTCAAGTGTGAAAAGGGAGCGACAGCTTAATGTCTTTCTTATTTTTCCCTGTTCGTAATATGATGAGTACTTATTTAGTTCATGCAGTAGGGATCAAATTTGTCCTAATGCTAACAGAGTAAATGTATAATTTAAAATAAAAAAAAGAAGATTGTTCGGTGATACCTAAGAAAATGCCTCAGCTTTTAAAAGCTTCAATCAGCAATATGACATATGAAGAGATCTTTAATAACCCCAGGTCTGAGCTATAATTGAAAATGCTTTTAGTGCTGCATTATTCAGGCACATCAGAGAAAACCATGTTTACATTTCCTCTCGTTATATGCCTGCTCAGAAGCATCTCTGTAAACCATTTCTGCTAGGCAGTGTGTTGTCCCTCTTCAGGGAAGACAAAGAGATGTGTTCATTGCAACAATTTCCATTTGAAGTATAAATAATTATTCATGAAACATATGCCTGCAGATCTCCTCACTGGTATGGATTATAGAAAAAAGGGTTTTGTTTGTTTCATCTATTCATTGAGTGAACAACAGATATTAAAGTCACTGTGCAAAATACTGATCATGCACAGATACAGTAACTACCACATAGAGCTTGTTCTCACATAATTACAGCATGTGAAAAACCTGCCTTAAAGGAATTTGTGCTTTGACTCCTTGCAAATAATCATTTTAATGTAGTAGAGAAAAAAGAGCGAAAATGGTGATTCTGTAAATGCTGTGATAAATGTAAAAAGAAATCATGGCACGGGAACTAAATGACTTTCGTCTCCCAGAATGGCATGTGGTTATGTGAGTAAGTGTTCCACAAACAGCAGGTGACCTCCAATGAATCAGTTTCTCTTGGATTTACTGATATATCACCGCTTTGATGAACGTCCCACAATTTGGAAAGAAAACGTCTAAAATCGTTATCTACTATTCGCACATTTGAATTCTCAGGACTGCTGAGTTACCCTCAAGCAAGGACTTTAGGCTCATTTGCTCAGGAAAATATATAGCTTCTATGTTTAACGGTAGTAAGTAATGGAAATAAGCAATTAATCTTACAACAAAACATGTATCTGGTTAACTTCCACTGTTATGGTTTAGACACATTGGCTTGCCTTCAATCAACATTTGTCCTTGACATAGGGGGGGCCAACTCTATATTAATGCCCATAATTTTCAATGAGAAATTGGATGTCAGGTGGCCACATACTTTTGGCCATGTAGTGTATGTCTACTCTATGTGTTTGTTCCTTTTCACTAAAAATAGTTTTCCAAGTTAACTTGGGTGAATGACTAGATGAATCCACTAAAATATGTTTTGTGAGGGAAAATAAAACAAGGGTCAAATGCTAATCTAGGCAACTGGTAGCATGAGGAAACCACAAATACCTAGATTAACAGTGAAATAAAAATCATAGTAATATTGATTATATTCATTTAAATGGCTGTATTTCTGCAGACACATATATATATAAATTATGTAAATGGTAGAGCTGAATTTTTCAGTAAATTAGCCTGGTTCAGTGCTATGAGGATCTATTCTACTCTTTATAGGGGGGTAGCTGGAGCCACTGCGCAATTCAGTGAATCCATAATGTTTCAGCAAACACATACTTGTGTCATAGCTTGCCATTTCATTAATATTTAATCCAGGTGACATTTTAAAAGTACGCCCTGGCTTTTTTTGCAAGCAGTGCAAATCCAACATGAAAAAGGAAATTGTAGGGGTTGTGTGGAAAATGTTATTTTCCTGCTGTGGTTTAGACAGGGCCGTTACGTCAGAGGTGCAGAAATAGGCCGTGTTCCGTGCAGACCAGCGCATGCGTTATTCAAAAACAGAAAAGGGCTCTGAACACAGATCACAGTCACTAGAATTCTTTAAAAATATATTCCATTTTGTACACCTTTGTGGAAGGAAAATGCAGACCACACATGATGGATTCCTCAGACCTCAGCAATTTTGGACATATTTAAAACCTTCCTTTCCTGAATAAAATTCCTGAAAAAAATGTTTTTTAAATAACTAAATGACTTTCTTTGTCCTAATATTATGCCCAAAGATTTATTTAAGGTGCTAAATGCCCGAGACACAGACTGTACATATAATGTCTGTCCTTGTCTTATGAGACCTAAGTGCAGGATCTGAAACTGTGGACCAAAAAAAAATATTTTTCATTGTTTTGAAAATGGCATTTGCCTTTCTGGTACAGAACTAAAATGGATGTGGGCTTATCTGACCGGCAGAACATTTTTTGTTGCCATAGGAGACTACGCCTCAGGAAGAGCATTACATGGAGTACCACAAGGCTCAGTTCTTGGCAGAATCTTCAGAGAACATGCCATTGATTTCCACAGGTATGCTGATGATACACAACTTTATATCTCTATATTGGCTCAATCAATGTTCTAGATAAATGTATAACTAAGATAAAACGATGGATGGCACAATTTTTTTCAAAGATAAAAAGAAAGAAAAACAGAAATTGTAGTCTCATATTAGCCTTGTATACCTGCCCAGGGACAACAGATGTAAATTAGCTGCTAGCTAACTCTGGTGCAATTACTTTTTAATTGTGCACTGTCCCTGTAAAAATAAACAATAAAATAAATAAATAAATTAAGAATGTGAGTAAAGCCGCTTTTTATCATTTTAGAAATTCTGCCATGCTATGGCCATTTCTCATACCAGCAGATGCAGACTTTTATTATTATTATTATTATTATTATTATTATTATTATTATATTCTTCTACCTACAGCTCTGTTTTATAGGTTCCTGTTTTGTGTGCTGTTTTATTGTTTTTAGACTTAATATTGTTTCATTATTTTAAGCTGACCTTTTGTTTTAGCAGAGAAATATGTCTTTAATGAATCTGCATTGTCCTCATAAGGACAAAGGTTGAGAAAGTTACTGAGGTTGAAGAGGACTTTACACTAACTGTCCTGACTTCTTGAAAATCATCAAAAGACCTCTGTGACCGGGACCTTTGTGACATTATGTCTAAAGCTCATTTTCACTCAATGGCAGGTGCTTCATTGATATTTAAAGTAAGACAGGATTATTAGCCATAATGATGTGTCTTGATATTTGTGGTGTAATGAGGTGTGAACCCTTATCAGAGAACAGATAGGACATGAGAAAGGACAGCCTTGTCTTTAACAGGATGGTGATAGATCTGGATGTCTGGAGGAAGCTCACCAGACACACAGTCATAATGCTGACATTAACTGAGTTCTGGAATGTGCTACCATGGAGGGCCAACACATCTGATGGCCTCCACACAAGCACCTGTTCGGTTTTTCTCTGTGTTATTAAATCTGTAAGTCCATGTCCTTTAAAAACATGTGCTACCAAGTGTTGATAATAAATGGCACATTGTCTTTACAGCAGATACTACAGTGTGTTGATGTATAATTATATATATATATATATATATATATATATATATATATATATATATATATATATATATAAATAGTTTTATTTTGTTAATTCATTTTTTTTTAATTCTTTGTGCTCCAGCCAGTTTTTGAAAGGTCTTTGGACAAGCCCAGGGAAGGCATTCCCACTGGGTGATGGATGCCTCCACTTTGTTTCTGAAAGAGGAGTGTCCTGGTACATTAGGTCAGGACATGGTAGATCCCCCTCAGTGAAAAATTGAGGAAAAGTGAGGAAATAATTCAGCTTCCTGTGTAAAAATGAATGACAATATAAAAATGAATACTGGCAGCCCTAAAATACAGGGGGTACATGAGAGATGTCCCAATCCAGGTCATTCCATACATTCCTGGAATAGGCCCAGGGACCCGGATTTTGCGTGGGGATGGGGACAGGTACAGAGAGTGAAAAAGAGGGGGAAGGAGAGAAAGAGAATTGGATTGAGGGAAGGAGAGAGGGACAGTGGGATGGAAGGAAAAAAGGATGATGAAACAGAGTGGGGAGAGGTTTAGAGTTAGAAGAGAAGCTGATTGTGGGATGTGGATGACTTCTAGAGGTTAGGGAGTGAATTAAGATGATGGGCTGATATACAGTTAAGTTTTTTTAACTGTATATCAATTTTAGAAACAAAATGTATAAACAATTGTAATAATATATGGAATTACTTATAAAATAAATATTTTATTGAGGCTGCTGGATGGCTAATTCAGTTGATGCACTATGCTGTAGTGCACTGATGAGCCTCACGGCCTAGCATCGAATCTGAACTATGTCAGTGTTGACTATGCTCCATAGGACTCCATAGCCCCAATTACTTTTGAGTGGAAATGCAGAAGCCATTTTGTACATCAGTTGAAAAGCTGAAAGGGATGTATTTTAACTTGACACATTTCTTTTACAGTCTATAAAAGCTTTGAAATGGATTTTGGATTTACTTTATTTTATTTACTTGCACGAAGGATACAAAGCAGTGCACAGTGCCTTGTAACTTGCATACAGATCGTAAGGGCAGTGCAGGAGCCAATAGGGCTGCTCCTGTGTTCTGGGCCGCTGTCCATTCAGCACCCCAGGTCTCTCTGTTACCTGGCAGGACTACAGGACCATGGACAGCGTCAAGCTCCCTCTCAGGCAGTGTAGTACCTGTGGCTCATTGCCAGTCAGAGCTGCTGCTATCTATTTCTTAAATTGGTGTACTATATAAATCTGAGGAAAAACTTGGCCCTATGTGAACAAGCACATGGTAAATTAATGGGGCAAACATATGTCTGGATAGGTTTGTAAGATTCAATATTCATTTAATATGTTGCAATATTTTAATCTGTATTTATTTGTTTATTTATTTATTTATTTTAAGCTGCAAATATACATGAATTTGTACATTTGTTAAATTAACAGTTTCATACATTCATTTAAATGTCTTCCTACATGTGAAAACTTTAGTTATTTGACACTTTGGTGTGACATTGAACCACATTGTCTTCAGATGGTTAGACAAAAAAAAAAAAAAAACACAGGGTCAAGGTACTTGAAATAATTATGATTACATTTTTTTTAAAAAGATTATGCAGTTGCAAAAGCAAGTTGTTGTTTGTCTGTTGACATGAGGTCAGAAGGTACAGAAATTTATGTTTTTAAGGGCTGAGAGTCTGTGGTCATTGTGGTTATTTATGTGGGAAGCACTGAAAAGTGGCAAAATCTCAGTGCTTTATTGAAATGGGGCATGCCGCCCGTCCAAGCCATAACTTGGCTACTCCTACCCCTATAGCCTGAGGGACAGAACTGCTGGGAATGCAATCACTGCATGGTCCTGATCCTCAACCCAGTGAGCTTATTTGTTCTTTGCCATGAAAGTTGTGCTTAACTGGTGTGATCGGGAAACTGGTGTAGAAAATAAATAATAAAAAAAAGTGATAATCCACAAATATTCTGATGTTTCTTATCCATTCAGCACCTGACAAAATGCTATGCTTTTACAGGTGTTTAAAGGATTAAAGGATTTTCAATTTAATCTCCTCCTCTAATCAGTTTATGATAGTGTTCTGAGCCCAGAGCCCAGCATTGGTTGACCAAATGTGATATTATGTCTAGTTTTGTTGCAGACTGCTGTGGCCTCATTTTCTGTTGTCATGTATTTTAGATAGAGATGAACACACAATTGACCTGACTGCTCGCTTGCACCATGACATGTTCACGAACCAGGAATGTGAGTGATGAGAGTGACAGTTAATGTATGCATCCTGTGGAACATAAGTTAACCCATTTTGTGCCCTCCCTCGTCCATACAACAAAAACCAATAGCCAAAAACAAAAAGTGGGTTGTTAACATTAGTGCTGGCAGAGGTCCTGCTTCATTAAATGTTCTTGCAACTTTCACTCAGACAAAAATGCTGATGCATTTTTCTTCCTTTGCAAACAGTTTGGCAGGTCAGGTTTTATGATTGCTGAACTCTCCAATCTGTGTTTATGAAGAAAGAACTAACCGTTGCATTTAACTGCAAGGCAAATTTCATGATAAATGCTACCAGAATCTACGCCCAATTCACACTCTTCTAACTTAAAATAACTTAAAAAACAATTGACTCATTAAAAATGAGAGAAGCTGCAAAGAATTCATCAAGAAAAATAAATGTAAGGAGATAAATTCAGTATTTTATTTGACCTTAGATTTTTGGCTGGCCCACTTCACATGTATAATGTTCCTAGGTGGTCACCTGAGATTTGACATTTTCAGATGCACAGTACAACAACATAAGCAGTTCTGACAGACCACATCCTGGCATTGCAAGCACACCCGACAAGCAAAAATTAGGCTGTATCCTGTATTAATTTGGTGTAGATTGACAAGCTTCTTTTGACAGGAAACATATTATTCTGTCCTTCATTCATCTTTAAATGTATTCAAATATTTCAATTTATTGAGTATAGCTAATGTTTAACCTATGTTCCCTACCATTGAGAAGGCTTTCTATGCTATAAAAATATCTAGTGATATCAAATTTGAGATGACGCTACTTTCTCCAGAGTGCTAGACGATGCTTATGTTTAAGTGTTCTTGAATATTGAAGGTTGGCTGATTCATTTTATCATTAAAATGCAAATTAAAATATTCCAGTGACCTTAGATGAGTCCTTCCAAATGATACCAATACAATAAAATAATAGAAACATGGGAAAAAATATTATTGCGCATCGTAACAGTTGAGACTACCTTAGGTATATTTTCAACATGCCAAGCTTGTAAAATATTACGTTTTCCTGGGAGATGAAAAAACTATACAGAAAAGTTAATTAAATCAGAAACATTTCAGATTTTAATCACATACATGAAAGAGAAAAAATAGGACTTAAATGGAGCAAGATAAAACAGTGGATTTAATTGCTTGGAACAGACTGCACAGTGTCTCAAATGAAGAACAGAAATGTTTCAATTTAAAGATGCCATCCTCCGTCTCTTAGCTAATTTCTTCAAGAGTTATACAATTAATTATTTTACTCCTCTTCAAATCACATCTGCCAACAGTTTAATCAAGAGTAAACGTGCAGTAGAGCAAAAAATCTCACTACACAGTGCCCTTATAAATATATTCATACCTAGATTAACTGAAACAAAAATATGATTAACAGAATTAATGGAAGTGTACAAATAAATAATGTTTAATTGGAAATATGGTGCTTAAGATGCATACTGTACTTGTACTAACTGTACATAACAACTAATGCATCGGCATAATTAATAATCCAACAAGCATACAACCTTGTCCCAGGTGCCTCAGCATTAGTAATGCTGTTGATATTAATCCTGCTTAATAAAAATATATATATTTAAAAATGGGAATTGCAAATTTCACACAACCATTACCCAGATATTTTCAATATTTTGTATCTTTCCTTTGAGATTGTATATTAATCAGATGTATTTACACTATCACATTCAGCATCTAAATCATTTTCGTTTTATTTTCAGGTATCTTGAAAATCTACCATTCCCCAAACAACAAAAACATTCAACAAACAACATCAGTATTGTTCACATCCATGCCATGCAAACCCTCCTGTTTTGGTCAGTTTTCTTTCTCCAGTAAGGACATCCTCAGCAAAGTCCCAGATATATATGTGCCACAAAAAAGAAAAACATAAACAACCAACAAAAAAAAAAGTGTCAAACCAACACAGAAAACTAGTCCAAACAATCCAACAGTCATGGCAATCTAACGAATCCAGTAATCCACACAAACAAAGTTCTTTAATCTTGTGTTTACAAATATTTTCTCAAGACTATTTAGCCGGTCTGCTAACCGAGACAGAGATTTTCTGAACTTCCACCCTTCCCTCCAACTTATCTTCTCAGGGTCCTAGATTGAGTCAGCTAAGCTCATTCTAAGAATAAGTGAATACAATTAGGACTTAAACATATGGAAACAGAATCCATACAACACACACACTCACGGAACATTAGGGTCACCAATGAATCAAAGTAGTTTAGAAATAGTAAGTCTAGCATGTGTATTTATATGGATATATTACAGACATAAATACATGTGTATGAATGTGCATAAATATGTAAATATGATAATATGCTTCATAAGTATGTGAGTATATATTTTATAAATGTTTACTGTAAGTATACATTGTTTATAAGAGTATTTCCTTTCCACGGCAGGATTTCAGGAAAAAAAGAACAGAGAGATAGAACAGGCAGAAAATGTCTGACACCAGAAGCTGATCTATCTCAAAGCTGGAGACAGCCATCCCAGGAAATGCATCTAGTCCTATGTGTGAGCAGAATTTCTCACACCTGAGGGGGGAAAGGGTCATTACTTCAAAACCTATTTCGAGGCATCTTCAAAAAGGCAATGTCGCATCTGGAGCTCAGAATTGAGAGTCTCCTGAATGGGCTGGCGCGAACATAAATCAAAACATACACGGATGATCCAAGCAGCATGAGACTCTATGGTATCAGTCATACACATTTTATCAGAGAAGCATGTGGCTCTATGGTATCAGTCATACACATTTTATCAGAGTAGCATGAGACTCTGTGGTTGCACTCATGGGCAGTTTATCTGAGCAACATACTCAGGACTTTTTCCAATTTCCACCCTCCTGGCCTCTCATACTTAGATGAATGTGCACAGACAAGCTTTTGAGGGCTTAGGGTTGTCCAGAAACAAATAAGCAGGGCACAGGAGTATGATAGAGCGTTTTGTGTTTTACATGGGCCCTTTCTGTTAGACCATATTTTGGCAGATTTTTCAGAAGTGTATTGCCGATTTGGGAATACACAGAAAAGAAAATGTGTGTAGGATGCAGATAAATGCTCTCTAGCAGATCAAGTTATTTTTTCAAGTTTCTGTAGAGCATAAAATGCAAACTTATTTTCATGATGGTAAGCTAGCTGCAACAAGCTAGCTAGATTAATGTGTTAGGGTTTCAGTTAGGGTTATGGTTAGGGTTATGAAAATGGTAAGTCTGAGGGTTGGGGCAAGTTTATGGCTATGTTCAGCAGGTTAAAGAAAGGTTAGGACATGGGGTTGTTTTTGATTTTGGATGAGCCAAAAATTTTCTCTGGTAGCATGGTAGCTATGGTAGCTATGACCATATAAATATGTCAAATATACGCATACTTTTTCAGGGAAAACATTTTTTTTAAATAAATATTATATAAATATTATATAATATATTATTAAATAATATATTATTTTGCATTTGTATTATTGAATTCATGATCTTGGCTTCGTTTTACATCAATTTAAATTGAGTAATTAGATGATTATAACTCAAAATAATAATAATAATAATAATTTGGGTTTATTATATAACTTGACACAGGTTTGGTACAGTGTATAGGTGTTTTGGAGAAGTTCTCTTTAAAGCCTGAAAAAACTGGAATATTCTTTTATAAAAATAAAATTTAAAAAAATTAAAAACTGTGCTTATTTACATTAAACTAGATAAATTATCAAAGCTGTAATGCTGCCTTTGCATTTGATATGTACAATGATATTAAACACATGGCAGTTTGCATGACTGCACATACTGAGGTTCTTGGATGGCAGTCACTGATGGGTCTTTTCCATGGGATTTAACTACAGACCACCTGATTCACTGAGAGTGTTGAACTCCAATGCACTATACAGTTTAGTCATCTGGCTAGCTTTACAAAATTAAATTTCAGAGTAATGGTAAGCAAACACCATTAGAGTAGGAAACTGGCAAAATTACAATCAGAAGTGTCACAGTCAAATTGCATAATGTGGGGTTCTCGTGTAACCTTATTGACATTGCATTAGCCATTTCCACTTGGATGGTTCCAAAATCAGAAGCTTTTATCTATACCCTTTTAATTTAAGATCACTGTAAAAAAAGAGGTAATTTTATTCTCCAATACCCCCAATGCAGCTCAGCCAGAGATTTCTTACATTTCCCCCCCAAAGAATTTCCAATGATTTTTATTTCCAAAGAAAAATCATGAGGAATACAACCTACAGCTGATCATCTCTCTGGGCATTTCAGGGGTAAAACAAAATTGTGAATTAGGGGTTTAAAAATGCTGAGTAGCTGACTATTTTGAGAGATCCCCAAAACTTGGGGAGATTATAAATGACACACCCCTTGTAGAGGTCAACTATTAAAAATAGGCAATGAAACCCAGCTTTATTCATGCATTCATCAAACACAGTGCAAACGCTGCATGTTGATGTATTCATCCAATTCACTTTCCTAAAAAGCTATTCAGCTTAAAGCACATCACACTAAAAAAAATATTCACCATTTATTTGGATGCTAAAAGAAAATAAGGAAGTTTAATGAATCCAGAAATTGCCAGAGGTTTGAAAAGATCCATTCAACCCTGTATTGATTTCTTTCTTGAGCTATGTCTTTTAGGGGACAAATACTGAAATTAAATTGCTTTAATGATTTCCTTTTATCTGAGGTTTTCCTATTAAGGCTGCAGTGGCTTCTCAGTTGTCATTGTTTGGGAAGCCATCACTGGATTTTAGAATTCTAAGCAATTAAATCCCGTATTTGCAGTGGACTAGGAGTACTTATCAAGTAGACATAGAAGATATCAGCCAAACTAAACAAAGAAACAATTTTTTTTTTGATGTTTTTTTTTGTGTGTGAATCTTTGTATGTACATGCAATATAATTCAATCCAATCCAAAATCCAATTCAACCCAATCTTGCATGATACATTTTATACAGTAATGTTGCGTAGCTCTGGGATTTAAAAGCAAACTTACAGTGCCATGAAAAAAGTATTTGCTCCCTTCCCGATCCTCTATTATTGGATATCTATCACAGGGAATGGTTTCAGATCTTTTAGACAAAATGTAAAATTAGACAAAGGGAACCTGAGTAAACAGTTTAAAGTGTTTTATTTATTTAATGAAAACATTATCAAAAACCCATAACTGAAACCAAACGCTTTCAATAATTTCATATCAATCTTTAAATCTTTGTAGAGGAAAATTAGCCCACTCTTCTTTGCAGAACTGCTTTAATTCAGACAAACTGCTAGGTTTTTGTACATGAACTGCTTGTTTTAGGTCCTGCCACCGCATCTCTATTAGTTTCGGACTTTAACAAGGCCACTCCAAAACTTTTAATTTGGTTTCTATTCAGCCATTCAGATGTGGACTTTTGTGTTTTGGATGATTGTCTTGCTATGTAATCCTTGCGCTTTAGCTTCGGCTCACAGACAGGTGACCGAACATTCTCCTTAAGAATTTTATGGTACAGAGTAGAATTCAGGGTTTCTTTAATAATGGGAAGTCATCCAGGTCCCAAGGCAAGTGTAGGGCAGTTCACAGAAGTCTGTCTCTCATCAGACCCTCAAAGGAAAACAGATTGTTTACTACACTGACAGGGAGTCAGCAAGTGTGATAAAGAGACGGTGCTCAGTTGCAAAATGGTTATTACGTTTAAGGGGGCAGTTACTTTTCCACACAAGTGATATGGGGTTTTTGATAACTTTTTCATTAAATACATGAAATACTTTAAACTGTTTACTCAGGTTCCCTTTGTGTAATATTACTTTTTTCCCAAAGATCTGAAACCATTCAGTGTGACACATATATAATAATAGAGGATATCAGGGAGGGGGCAAATGCTTTTTCAAAGCACTGTACATAATGCAAAACAAAATATTACATTTTGACATTATAACCCTGGATAGTGACACATACAGTACTACTAAGATTGCCATCAATTCATTCCCTGGGCTGTGTTCTTGGTGTACAGTATGGAGCTGGTCCAGAGGGCACATAGGTTATTTTAATTTGACCATGAGTTTACAGTGCCTGCAAGGTGCTCTGAATGACTGACATTTCCACTTTCTGAATTTTGACAGAATAGAAATGACTTGTGTCTGCTGCAGCCACAGTATTTCACTTTATTCAATCTCGACAAAAATGGCAAGGTTGTATGTTCTGTTTTCTCCTTCTAAACAAAATGTGATTTTTAAACGATACCTGCTGGGCAGAAATCTGAAAGCAATATCTCATTTTGGTCAATATCATACACTGTCACACAGCTTTCCTCTCATTTTGATACATTGGTGAAATCTATATATATATATCTTTTTTTGCATCTGAAAAATGCCAAAATTATTCACTTTTCAAATGCTTCCTGTCACAAAGCATTCAACAGCTGCATTATCCATTGAAAACACAGAACAAGGAGTAGATTACTTATTATGTATCATTTTAGTCACTACCCACTGAAATGGTTCTGGGTTTACACTCTTTGCTTGTTGGCTCATATTATGGTATCGAGGAGAGGGAAGGTCCTGGTGTGTTTCAAATATACAGAGACAGACAAGCCTCCTGATTGGATAGGGCCCCAGGACAAAGACTCATGATTGGGCAGCATCCCAGGACAAACATTCATGATTGGAAATCATAAGCTTTGACAGGGCTCAAGAAAAGAGGAAGAAACAAGGGCTCTGATTTGACAGAATTCTTGAACATAGAGATACGCAGGGCGCTTGATTTGGCAGGGCTCAAGGGCAGGAAGACAAACAAAGCCCTTGATTAGAATCAATAATGCAAACAGACTACTCAATGACATGCGTTCATGCATGGCCGCCATTCCTACCTCTCAACATTGAATGTGTCACAGGGAAAGTATAATTCAACTGTATTAAACACATTTTGGTTTTGTCCTGTTTGTCAAAACAGTATGACTTCAGCTACACATAAAGAACACGACACATTCCCAAAAACATTTTGTTGTTTTGGTCCTATATATAAGGAAACCGAGGCAACTGATTTGCACTGGGCAAGCTGTTTTAGAATGCTTGATTTGATGGCTTTAGATTTCAATGCTATTAGCTCAGCCTGCACAGTCATTAAAAATAAAATAGAAAGCAGGTCTGTCTCCTCTTCACATTTTTACAAGCATGACAGGCCTTCAAATACACATGATGCAATTATGTGAATTTGACAGGGGGCACACAGGGGAAAGTAGCATGTTGGTCTCAACTTTATTAATGGGTTTTTTTTTTTTTTGCATGTCTGCATTATTTATAAATGAATTCTAGATTTTCTTTGAAATCAGGCAGCAATGCTTTTAAAGCACATTTTCTCTGCAGAATGTTCCCCTACAGATGAGATACAAGGCCATGCGAAGGAAAGAGATGGTTCCTCTAGGCAGGGAAAAAAATCTAAGTACTTTGTGAAATCCCATGTACCAAAAATAAATTGTGCATCATTTCTCTCAAGGCTCTTGTGAATACATGGATAGAAGCTAAACTTTTCTAATGGTTTCTTCCTCATTTTAGGCCAGTGGTTGACTTGTAGGCCAGTAGTTGATTTGGCTGGAATCAGTGAAACTGGACTCTCAATCCCTACCCGCTGCAACAAATCATGATTCGACAGAGACAGGCAAAGCTCATCCTCAGAATTTGGACTGACTTATCTCTGCTGAGAATTGTAGTTCTGTAAGCTTATGAGTAGCCTGGTCAGACTCATAGTACCGCAAGGTCGTGATGATGTAATAATAAGTGAGACTGCTCATGCGGTTTTTGTTGTACTGATATTACTTCTTATCTGGGTCTGACTGTTGTATGGTGTTCCATGTTGAGCAAAGCTGCCTGTTGAATGGTAAGGCTGTATTGCAGCATAGCACTCTTGGAGTCAGGGACACATAACACTTTCCCAGCTTCCTCTGGGCCCAATTACAGAACAGAGAATTTGTAAGCCTGGTGACAAGGAGAGATGCCAGAGAGACAGCCAAGTCACTTTTTGTGCCGAAAAGGATGTAACTGATGGTACTGTTATTACAGTTCTTTGCACAGATTTTTCTCTCTCTCTTGCTCTGATAGGATTTCAGTAAATCAGTCACTCACTGGTCATGTTTGCTTCCACATGATGGATAGAGCTGGATAATGTGATGCACTATGAAGGTCATGAAGGTATGATTTGTAGCATCTAACACGAGTATTTAATTGGTCAGGTAACAGGCTGTCCTTAAAGTGTTGTATTCTTTGTGTTACTGCAAGGGATTGTTTGCCTGTTGCTTCTTTTCTCCGAATCTATTGCATTATATTTGTCTGTTCCATCATCATACCTTATAAAAAAGAGCAGGCAAAAAGATTTTGCGTTTCTGCAATTCTGTTTTGTCCTGAGTACAGAGCAGAGCTGTACAAACTCAGTCATTTTATCAGCCTGGTTTCTTGTTGCATATTTTCACAGAGGACTTTGCTTTAAAGAAGTTTGAAGGGTAATGGTATAATAGCTGTATGTTTCTTATCTGGTGGCACTGTGTACTTGTACAATTATTTTTAAATAATTCTGACTCTCTGCAATGTCATTATGTGTGGCTTAACTTATATTGCTTCTACACTAAGTGAGTCTTTTCTAAAGTGCTGTCAAATTATAACCTCCTCTCCCCACATAAATCTGATCTGGCCACTTGCAAAATTATTTTGTGCACAGTCAGAAAATGTGCAGCCACCCAGAAAATCACATTCAGAAACAAGTCCAATTTGAGCATTGAGGCCTAAATAGAGCCTGACAGTCTCTGTGTGCTGCACCAGTCTTAACACATCACAGCTGTTTCCAAACACCATTTGCAGCAGGTTCTGAAAAATATTGGATTTGGGAATATTTCTAGTGCTTAGACTCATTTGGTGCCCACGTTCATTTCTAATCTTAGACGGTTGCGCTTTCATTTTGGCAGCGTAGTTGTCAGATTTTACATGTGTTTATTAAAGGTGTCTGTATTGCACACAGCCACCTTAATATTGCATTAAAAATGACATAAAACATGATTGTGAATATCAATCATAGAGCTGTTCAGGAGAGGCATTTCAGTTGACATCTTTCCCTGTGACTGGAGATGTGCCCAGCTTAGTATACTGTATCACCCGCAGTCATAACATTGATTTCCATCAAGTACTTTGTACGGGGAATAGCAAGGAAAATTGACTGTGAAAAGATGGAAAGTAAGACATTTCCACATTTTCCACACACAGCAAGATGTTCTGTGGAAAATTTCCTCTGAAAGAATACTTTTAACTCTATAAGAGTGCATTTAGTCCCCAATGGACTCATTATTTTATATCTAAGAGCTTATTATGAGTTGAATTGAAAGTTATGTTGGGGTGATTAAAAAATGTACACAGTTATCTTGCACATGATAAATCACATGATAAAGCAAATTTGCATTTATCTGCATATTATCCTCCCACATGTACATTGATTTATCAAATGTCATGTCTACTAAATGTCCACAATCTTGTACACGTAGACAGGCAGTTTATTGCACAGGACTGTTTTGCATGCATTTCACCACCTCAAAATATGCCCTTGGCCTCTTCCACCATTGTCCCTGTGACTGAAAACATTGTATGAGCTCTATGACATCATCTGATTTCAGGGGTGACATCATCTGACTTTAGGGGTTACATCGTAAAGTACTGGAGCACGATGAATAACTGCGAGATTTACTGCATACCTAATTTCTTCTGTGCACCCCCTGGCAGTGATTTCAATGCAAGCCCAGTTTCCTGGTTATGTGAACTAAAGTTATGCCCAGTTAAACAGCATTCTTAATAGCCTGGAAACCACTTTACTCTCAAAGCAATGGTTGTGAAAGTGGTAACATTATGGATGAATGAAGTGGCCAAATCTGACCTAGTGATTAGATTACTGAGTTTGGCTCCGGTCCTGCAAGAACCAGGCAGTCTTTAAAGAAAAAAAATCAATCAATAAAATACACAAATTAGTTTAACACAATGACTTGCTGAGGTTTTCGGAGAGAAGATTCAGATTTCAAACTCCTCTGCAGGTTGATGTACCATGAAGCCCCTTGATAAATATTTATGCTGTGCTTCTTAACAGCACATGCAGCCAAGTTCATCTCCATCCAGCGTAACTGAAGCACCATTATGGCCTTGTAATTCCAGTCTCCAGCACACAAGCTGTCTGCAGATCAATGGCCAAACACATGGTTTGGGGGCATGTTTCTAACAGCTTGAGAGCATGCAGAGGAATACTAATACCTTGTCCATGGAAATCCATTGCATTGGGGCAGTTTGAATGAGGGCAAGGCTGTATGTTTGGTCCATAAGACACACCAAGGTTCATTGGACCAAACAGAAAACAGTAGCACAGGTTTTGTGAATTATTGACGAAAATGAAATGATTAAATCTGAATTGGTAAGAGACATCATGTGAATGAAACTAAACTGTTTGTGGAAAATGAGTACAAAAGTCGAAATGACTACATGCCATACCTACGTTTTGCTAAATTAAATTTTGTGAAAATGTTTTTTATTTATTTAAAGACACATTTTTAAAATCCAATCAAGAGATTGTAACAAAAATGCAGCATACACAGTAGGCCCCAAGAACAGGGACTGGTAACCACTGCCATGAAATCATGCCTGACAGCAATAAATGTTCCAAATTCTGAGTCTTCTGTTTAGACTTAGATATTGCAAAATAAATTCTATTTGCAAAACAACAAGCTTTTTAGTTATAAAATATCAATAACTTTTTTCCTGTTGCGTAACGTTCTCAGTGTGTGTACAGAAAATGGTTTGGTTTCTTTATGCTGGAGAGACAATGCGTGTTCATTTATGCAAGCCTAACAAGCTATACACCATTGGAATTGGAATTTCATTGGCCAAAATGTGCAATTTAGTCTTTATAATGTTTTGCAATGAACCACCATGGCCACACATGTAAATATATATATATATATATATATATACATTTTTTTTATCATATAGAAGATTAACATTCAGAGGTATTTCATTATTTCTTTTTTTTAAAGTAGGTTGTTAGCAAACCAACATGAGGCAATTTGCTATAATGGTTTGGCAACTCCTATTGTAAATGCAATGTGATTTTCTGTACCTGTCATGTATAGATCAGAACAGTCAGTTAATGAACAATTTAAGGTGCATATTTAATGCAGAACATTAAATAGATGTAAATTGACAAATTTCATAAAACATTACAATTGTCCTCTAGCTCTCTATTCCATCCTAGATTTGTCTTATACCTCACATTACATCTTTCACATCCATTATAAATGTGCAGAAAGTTTTCTATTTTTTATTTTAATTATTATTCTAGTTTTCTGGATAGTCTAGAGAATTTAAACCAGTGCCTGGTCTCTTGGCTTCATGTAGAGGTTGTGTGTTATGTCTGTGTGCTACAGAACAAGGGTAGATTTCGTTTTTGATCACTGCATTGCCACCCAGGTCACTTTGACAATATGAAGAGTAGTTTATCTGCGCTTATTATGCAGCTAATTGGCATGCTTGATAATCAAGTAGAGCACATGATAACAGGCTGCAGGAGATGGCTGGGTTGAGTGAATAGGTGATTTTTGCCTTGTCTCTTTCAATCTCACAAGCTACCATTGAGGTGTATGCACATAATGGCTGTCAGAATTGTTCCTCTGGTGCTTGGTCAAATGGATAATTGCTTATTTAGATCAGAACAAGCAGATCATGATATGAAAGGTGTACATTTCCAGTAGAGTTTATCCGTAGTCTTTGGAGATGACAGAATCATGTGCCATAGCCACAGGTGCAGGTGGGAACCTTGAAACAATGCTTGCAGTTGTTTTTGCCTGTTGTTTCTATTCTGCCACACACCTGTAGGAAAATGAAATCTGAAAAAGCAGCTGCACTTTTCTCAGCATTTCACACACAATATTGGTACTGTATCCTTGAGCCACAGCCAAAAAATAATCACAAAGCAATGTAACAGAGCTCTCTCGTGAAAGCTATCTCTCACAAGAGGTTATAGACAGTTCACCTCATCAGGAGCATATAAAGATAGAGAAGGGCCTCTTTCAATGTTCCTTTTTTACCATGGTTGCCATGGTACCCACCAATATCACTCAACCGATGTCAATTTTTTGAACCAGCCAACTGTATAAGCCATTTTGATTTGCCTTAACTTTTTGAGGGCGGAGTTAAGTGGTGAACATATACAGTATAGCAAATACACTTTACAATAAACACTCAGACATATGCACACATTCACTCACGCATGTACACACACACCCTCACACACACACATACCCAAAAAAATGCAAGCAAAATCCACAGCTTCTCTAAGTGAGGTCAAAAATGGCCAGTAAAAAAAAAAGATAAATCCTTGTCTGTACTATTTAATAAAACAGCAACTCTCCTGCCATCCGAGGTGGTGCATCCAGCCCCCTATTATATAAATGTTTGTATGATCCGTTTCCTTTGATCTGCCCTGAATGCAGATGTTCACTGAACAGCAGAGAGCTCTCAATCTCTCCAGCCCTCTGCTGAAGAGCCGAAGTGACGTCTGCTGCAGGAGACAGGGTGGCTGTGGGCCACAGCAGGTCTGGATGGGTTTTATCATGGCTCTGTGATCAAAACCAGCCCACAACGGAACATTCTGGAAATTACAGGGCCAGATATTTCATATGTCAGGGCAGAGGCTCCAAAGGGACATCAGAAGAAAGCCAATTTTAAATATCTCTGAGAGAACTATAGAAAGAAGGCAGTTTTAACATGTCTATCTCCTGATCAGAGACCTGCAGCAAGATAGAGGTGAAAAACAGACAGAGAGACAGGCACTTAAAATCTGATCATCCTCCTCCTCCACCTGGAGATGGTGGTAATCTTACCTCACACTCAACATTGGATGGAAATGTCACCTTCATAGGATTCATTTAGTGCTCATGTCCTTTCTAAAAATGCTCTTTTCCAAATGGCAGGGGGTGCATACGCGCGGTGTGGTGGGGAGATGGCGGCCCTCGGCATGCTAAACAGCAGAGAGGCACGTGACAGGTTTATATGAGAGTGAAACCTGCAAACCTGTGCCATTGAACACACACTTCAGCCTGACATGTACAGCCTATCTCACATACATACATTAATAAATAAATAAATAAATAAATAAGTACTGTGACTTCAGATTAAAAAAAACAAAAAGAATATTACTATTATTATTAGTGCCGATAAATACATCACACATAGGGATCTCACTCAAAACCACACTGACCCCACCGGGATTTAAAATGGCTACCTTTTGGGTTCAGGGCTCTAAGCACTACACCACAATGCTAAATTATCTTGTTACAAATGCCAAGAGAAATTGGGACATTGCATATGTATTCCAATATGAAGAGATGATTTATAATGCAGAGTCACATTTGATCTTGCACTGGAGTTGTTTTGGATGATAGAAAAATGCCCTTGCAGAAGGAAATGTGAATGCAAAGGGATGTTTTTATACTTACAGGGTATTAACCTTTAAGAAAGTTTGTGATGGCTGGGATTTCAGATAAGTAGCCTGTTGAAAATACTTGAAATACCAAACCATTTGTCCAGATCTGGAAGCTTGGCTGCAAACATAGACAGACAATCTGGCCGACTGGAGAGTGCAAATTGGCAATGCCGGGCAACCATATTACAAAAAAGAAACACAGACAAAGCGATAATCAAATCCCCCAGCCTCAGTTTAGCAAAGCACACACGGTGTAGAAAAACAAGCCTTTTTGAAACGGTCGGCAGAAGCCTCCAGATGACAATGAATTATTAAACGGAAATAAAGGGGATATATTTACTGAGTAATGCTAGCGCACGGCAACGTGGTGCAGTGGTGCATGGTGATGTAATGCGAGGTGGCGTGATGCAATGGAGCGTAGCGGTGTGGCATGTGGCACCTGCATCCAAACAGAATAGACCAGAACAACTTGGGATAATCAGGAAGAGCAGGTTTTTTAAAAATCTTATTACATATTGGGTGATGGAATAACATAAAGTACCCTCCTTGTGCCTCTGCCACAGCAAAGGGATCAACAAACATGTGCACAAGTGTGTAACATATGGATCCCCTCAGAGCCCCTGCACAGGGTCATTATGAGGACTAATAACGAGGACACTAATTTGGACCACATTAATGTGTGAACACCCTGCCTACTAAAGGAGCATATAGAAAGTGAGGCCTTGAAGGAGATGTCACTTATGCCTTTGATAAAAATCAGGATGGCTGAAAATCTTATAATTTTTGGTCCTAGAGGCAAATGTGTTCCTTGTATGCACCAAATTTAGCATTTTTAAGCATCACAACCTTGTGGGCAATCGGGGCCATATTTATACACGTTACTGCCTTCTAAAAGCATGAACATTTGGAATTTTGTGAGTTTTTCCTCACTCTGACAAAATAATATTCATTCTATTGGCATTTTTTCAACTGGTAAGCATAATGAAAAAATTACAATGGGGATCCAGCAGCTTTTTTTTAAGTTTTTTTTTTAGGGGGGTGGGGGGGTCTAATTCCCATACATCTCTCCCATGCTCTCTGCTTGTTTGTCCTCTGATCCTTAGTGGTGAAAATGTGACATTTTCATTGGCTGCGCTTTGCACAGTCCTGATCAGGTGGGATTTCCCTGCTGTATATAACTCCACTAAGCAGGCCTCAGGCCGTCCTCTTATCTGTCCTTCACAAAGTGAGGATGAGGAGGGGCTGTCCTTCATGTGTCAATCACTTCAGCTCCAGCCAAATTGTGTGAAAATATAGTTTAGTGTAGACAGGGGAATTGTGAAGTTCCCCATTCTAGAGTCCTGGTGTAATAAAATGTCTTAAATAGTGCTGTGGAGATTTTAAATGAATTGAAACAAAAAATGACTGCACAATCCCATTATTGTGCTTTATTACATACGTGCTGTGTGTTTGGCCTAGTTTTACTTTTGAGAGAGCATGTGTGTGTTCTTGCCTTTTTGCCGTTTAATTACTGAGCTTAGTATTCATAGCACTTAAACACTGCTTTAATTTCACATTAGCCCAATGAAGGATGATTAAGCTTTAGATGGAGAGCCAGGTAAAACTCCTGCTGCAGCTCCAAGGACATTTTCATCCGGTAAATTCAGCATGTTCCTGCTTCTTTCTGTCTTTGGGGAGAAAGATTATAAAGATCATCTGCTTTCCTGATTGTTAGGGAGCCCTTGCATGAACAATTAACCTTTCGTGTGTCAAATAAAGCTGTTATTGTCTATTATACTTCTGGTTCTTTTATAAATCTGGACAACACACAATCAAATGTGGCATAAAACAAATAAAATACTGATTCACCATGCCACATATAACTTTATGATCATCCATTTCAAAATGGCAAAAGGGAAGAAAAAACCTAGATGAAACTTTTTTTATGGCACTATTACTTAAATGGAATTCTATGGCATAGCTGCTCTCCCATGAATCCCATTTTTGCCCAGCCTCTTTCTTATTGTAAAGTCATGAACACTGATCTTAACTGAGGCTAGAAAGGCCTGAAGTTCTTTGAATGTTCTTCTGGGATCTTCTTCTTAATGAAGTTCCAAACAGTTGATTTTGGTAAGCCTAAGGTTTGGCCTATGTTTCTGACTGTTTTTTTGTTTTGTTGTTGTTCATTTATTTCTCAGCCTCATAATGGCTTCCTTGACTTTCATTGGCACAACACTAGTCCTCATGTTGACAAACGCCACTACCTTTTGCAGTTTTGGCAGAGCACCCAATATTCCTTTTCAATTTGGCGAAGCATTTAAATAGTTTGTTATCAACAACTCATTAATGTGTAATATATGAGATCTGAGAGTAATGAATGTGCTATGGATTCAGTCGTCACACTAATAAATCTGGAGAGTGTCTGTAAACAGGTGCACTCTCACACTCACATGCCTCCTATTAATTTTCTGTCAATATCATTTAGAGGAGCTGTCATTGTACAAGCCATAACCTGCAACCTTTGCACTTGTCTATTTGTTCTATACCCAGAACAGGAGAAGGCGGGGTGTCGTTTGCCCGCATACAGTTTTGAGTGAAGATGCAGTTATTAAAGCAGACCTTTGAAGCCAGGCAGTGTGTTCCTCTCCTCTCCTCACCATGCTCAATGTGCCTGAGGCCATGGCTCCCTGACAGCCACGTGATGGAGGCTGAGAGAGAGCCGGTTATTTCTCACCCCTCAACTCCACTGCCAATTAATTTGTTAATGTTTATTGAAACGGATGTGCCTGCTTAAATTACTAGTACAAATCAAAGAGCCCATTACTTTCTCATTTTATATACAGACTTCTCATTTCCTTAATTAAAATTCATCGCCATCTGGTACGCCTTTAAAACTCTTCCCCCTCCCATACCCTGCCACCCGCAGCACCCCCATCCCCCCCCCTCCCCTCCCCAAAACAAAAATTTGCTTTTCCCTTTTTTGAAGCCATGGAGGCCCATGAGTCACATCCTGTTCCACTTTTATCAGTCCTTCATCCACTTGCCGTACGTCATCAGGAAGTCATTAAACATAGCATCCCGTATGCCTGGGCGCTCTTTGCCGTGTTGTTATGGTATTGGAACAGTCACATATTCACATTTTTAAGTGCAATTATGACAGCGCTGATCATGCCAGAACGAGCAAGCGGATGTCATGACCGCCGCAGAAGCAAAAGTTTGCAGTGAGAAAAAGCTGCCGGGCCAGATCTGTATGGAGCCTGAATGTAGCAAGGGGGGGGGGGAAGCAGTAATTACTGTCCTTCCCTAGCCTTCAGCCCCCCCCCCCCCCCCCCCCCCCCCGCAAGCCTTACGCAATTACACTCCTGTCATCCTGCAGTGGAGGGAATGTTGTCTCACGATGCATGATAATGTCAAATTCAATGCTCTCGGGAATGTCTTTGGGTCTTTCCTCTGCCTGGCCATTACTGTATGACAGATATTCTGCATTTAGGCTAATTCATCACAGCGCGGTGATGGTAATGGGAAAGAGGCGCATTTCAGTGGGCAGCCCTAATCTGCGGGAGACCCTGTTGGTGGAGGAGCCGCCCCACCTCAGCCTCCTCTGACCCATCGTAAAGCATGTTTAAAAGACAGATGACCAAAAACCCAGCCGTGACATCATTTAGTACTCGCAGATATTGCTGTTCTTATTTTTAGCCTTAGCTGCACTGCATCATGCTCTGTCTGGTGTTCACAGGAACTTCCAAATGTAGTTTTTCTCCAGTAATGTGTCTCAGCAGTGAACATCAGTTGTCCCTGGGAGCTACTGTTGACATTCACCCCTTCCAACATACTGCAGATATGTCAGAGCCTTTTAAAACACAGTAGGCTGCAGAAAAAGAGCATATACAGTAGTTCATGCATTTAGATCATATGCAGTCTGTGCATTCCCACACATGTGCCTTAAAACATGCTGAACAAAGCATTGTGTAGTGTCACAGCAATGGTTTGCTAAAATACTTAATTATGAATTGCCAGATAAACAGTGGCCGTGACTTAATCAACATTTGGCTGTGACTCAAAATTGAATGTGAGTGCTGTTTTATTCATAAAATGTGGCTAGTTCAGCAAACACACAAATTGGGTTTACTGAAAGTAGTAACACCTGTCTTTATAAAGTTATACATACAAGTATGGATACAATCCTGGTCACTGTTGATTTAGCCCTAAAGTTAGAAAGTTGCTCAAGCGGCAGAAATCTATGTGCATGCAATATTGACAATTTATACCCTCACATCCATCAATTACTGATGCCACATGCAAATCTCAGCCTTTTAAGGTTCCAACGGGTGTCTCAAGGGCTCAGGCACAATCGCATTACTGCGCTCAGCTAGCACGCCACATTAGATTTGCCCCTGAAACAGCTGCTGAGGGGGGGCGCAAGAGGGTTCCAGGGGCAGCAAGAGGCATCTGGCGGCTGACAGGGACAGACGGGATGACAAATGTTCCTGAG
The DNA here is from genome assembly GCF_018555375.3 of Anguilla rostrata. NCBI lineage: Eukaryota > Metazoa > Chordata > Actinopteri > Anguilliformes > Anguillidae > Anguilla > Anguilla rostrata. The sequence goes on from NC_057947.1 coordinate 12,606,343, forward strand.
AGCAGAGAAGGTCAGGGGTTTCACCTGGGACTCCACAGGAGTCAGAAACCCACAGGTTCCCGTCTCTGTCTGGGGTACAGGAAGCCAATGAGCTTAAAGACGGTTTTGGTCAGCTGGGTAATTATGAATAACATTTACCCCTGGACCTTCTTTGTTGTACTCCATGAATCCTTTCTGTTACAACCTCTCCTCTCAGATGTGAGAAATTTAATTATTAACTATCAGACCATAATGGGGGTTATAATTCAAATTATAATCACTTAAATGTTACTTGAGCTACTGTACAAATGTAGGTTAGTCCTGAGTGTGCCACAGCAGTACTTATAATCAGTTAGTAATTTTACTCTTTCATATGATAAAGACCCCACCCTATGAAGCTGCTTAATTCTGAGCACTGAAATAAAGCCACATACGGCACACACACACACACACACACACACACACACACACACACACACACACACACACACACCTGCATTGGTCTCTAAATCCACTCTTGTGTGCACTGCTGCTGGGATGTTTGTCCCACTTCCTGTCTCTTACTGTACCAGAGCATTCAGAATGACAGACGGAACACTAGGGAGCACACTTACCCCAGGAATAATGGAGGCCAGTGAAAAGAAGAGGCTCTCTCTGTGTAGTAAATCCTGTGTGTCAGCCCCAATTCCATTACTAGGGTTAATAAGAGGCACATATTTTAAGTGTTGCTTTAATTTGGTTTTACAGCCGATGCTTGAAAAGGGTAAGTAGTACATTCGTTTTTAATAATTAGGCTGGCTGTCGAATTTCATTTATTTAAAAAAAAAATCTAAAGAAGTGACACCCTCAAAAAAGTCAATGTTTTATTTGTAGTAGTTATTGTGCTATTTTTTCTGTGAGAATTTCACTGAAGGCTCAAACTGTACTGTGAAGCTCACAAGTCATTAAAGCTGTTTTGTCGGCTCTCATTCACTATCAAATGGCTTTTTTTGCCTCCATAAAAATGCTTGCATCACATTGTTGAGTATGGAAGAGAGAGAAAGAGTGAGATGGGGACACTTTACCCACATTATCTCAATGAACTGAAGAGTTCAAGCAGAGCATCCTTGTGTTCATCTCACCCTGTCGAGTGTTGACCGCATCCTACTGTTTCTGGCAAACTTGCTGTCCTGTGTTCGTCCTGCTCGCTCCTCTCTCACTCCACTATTGTCATGTCATCATTAGCAACACCTCAGCACCTTGGGTAAAAGCTTGTCCTCTCTTAATGTACGTGTGCTAGGGCCCTTTTTACAGGCCTGACTGCTGAGGGAATATCAGAGGTGGGGGGAGGGGGGTTGCAGCGTAGCCACTAAAGCGAAAACGCACGTCTCAGCTGTTAGCTAGCTGCAGTCCGCTGTGTGCAACCCGAAGGAGAAGGCTCAGCGTTTCGAAGGCCTCAGCTTGGCCAGACCCTTCCCCTTGATCAGGAGGAAAACGTGGCCTGTTTGGCTCAGTGTGGGCAAAGCGCTTGATCAAAGCTTTATGAGGTCAATATCTCTTTCCCATTTGGATCAAACACACAAGGACTTGAGATTTTTGCTCTGGCGCTTTGTCACACTATTGCACTTCAAAAGAAAGTTTACAGTAGACCTTCATTTTAAATCTATAATGTGTAATCTAGAAAATGTTGTCCAGGAAAAGTGTTTTGTGCGTGCCAGCATACTATAATTGTTCCCATCTGTCCACCAGAGAAGTTTTTGTTCAGGAAGATCACACAGCTGGAAAGCTGATTTTAATGCGGTAAGGCAGATAGCTGAAGTGTTAAGTAGTCAGTGTTCTGCACAATAATCCAGAGAATTGCATATGCAAGCTTGGGAAAGAAAAATAAATAAGGATCGATATTTTAATATGCATTTTGGATGACAAAATGATATAACAGATAGTGTGTAAAATCTAAATGTATCCCATTCCAACAGTGTCGTGAAAAAGCACATTTGTGAGGAGAAAACAAAAGTTATTCTTTCTTTAAACAAAATAATAATAAAAAAGTTATGACATCTATTAAATATTACATTTAGCCAATGGGGAAAACACAGCACACCCAAAATAAACACTTTCACAAACCGCACTGTTTTTACTGCCATAGAGAAAGCCTGCATGAATCACTGCACTTGTTATTAAAATCAAACTCGTCGAGAATATCTGTGCAACAACCCTTCACATCGCCACTGGGTATAAAAATCCAGAAGGTTCTGGCGGGGAGAACGTACAGAGGATAAGACAAGGAGAACCAACCGTGTTTCAGGTGGAGGCTGGGCATGATCTGCATGGAAGTTATGAGTGTGTAAGGAAAGGATCAGACATGTTGCAGGTAGTGGTCAAGCTTGTTTGTCATGATTGGGCCAGTGTAAAGGTGAGGATCCTGCAAAAACAGCCCCCACCATCTACCTCCTGGTGATATTCTCAAACTGGTCACCCCTTTCCCGATTCCCGCAAAGTCCCTTCACCCCTTTCCCGATTCCCTTCCAAAGTTCCTTCACCCCTCACCGAATATGCGCCTGTGCGCTGCCTTCCCCTGCTTATCACTGATTGTAAATCAAACACATCCTTTTCCTTTATCCCCAATTGACTCTTTGTTGTTGGAGGCAAACGGGTCCCCTCCCAGCGATAGATCCCCATGATTAATACCTGCGATGCATCACCCATCCGTCCAGGTGCAGTGGCACAGGTCTGCATAAATCAATGAGTATTAACATCCTAAACGATCCTTCCATACATCCTCATTAATAAAAATGGGGGCTCCTGAGGATTTACAGATTTTGGCAGTAATACTGAAGTTTGCTGGGCTTGCGATGGGCTCTCTCTGTGAGTGCACATATTAAATGGATCGTGCTTTGCTGTGATCTGCAGGGGCTTCTGTGCAAAGTATGCGTCACCGCTATTTGAAAGCTATCCGGAATGTGTAATTCATGTGTAATTCATTTAATATTATTATATTATTTTATTTATTGCACTTGTTATTTTAATAATGTATTCTTCTTTTAACAAATTGTGATGTCCGCACAGTAGCCTGTTAGAATATGCTCACAAGAATATGCCCATGTGGTGAATCTATTTTTTTAGGGTACTTTTCCTCTGAAAGTAAACACCACTGTTCTGTATGCACCCTATAACAGGCATGCAGTCACCTTTTCACTCTGTAACCCTCACGCTGTGTGGTGAGCAGACCACAGGACAGGCAGATCACAGGGCCCTGAAAGGCTAGAAGATTTGCTATTATGCTATGAGGTCAAGCCTAGCCTGCTAACTGCAGAACCATCCAGTTGCAGCTGCAATGCAAATGGTAATTCCCAAAATTATAAGAATGCTGCACACATACAGCAATGTTATAATTTATATTTTAAAATATTGCCTAATTATCACTATTAAGCATTGGAAAAGCACAGCCATATTCCACACAGAAGGGGAATAAAAAATATAACAGTTTAAAAAATAAAATAAATAACAGTTCTCCTGCAATTGTAATCCCCGGTTAACAACAGTGTGAATTAAATTTACATTCATGTAAATATATACTATATAATCATGGTGTAGGAATCATTGTATAACCTTAAATACAATTTGTTTCAAAATGTGTAATTATATATATATTAATTGATATCATGGTCTAGTGTTGCACATATTTGGGATTTGTTTAGTTGTAATCCGGATTTAATAGAAGCGGTCAGTTAATACACTTTATTCAGTGATCATATCCGCATTTTTTTTCTAATTCTTACAGGAGTAAGAAATAAATTATACATATGACTGACCTGGGAAAAAGAGATGAAATTGAAGACCTGGTCATTGTATGGCCCAAAGGCTGGAATTAATGAATTCATCACCAGAATATTTAAAAAGCCATGACAGCTGAGACAAAAGTAATCCATTGTCCATCACGACTCCTATTTTCAAGAAGCTCTTGGAACTAAACTTTATTTATTTATTAAGTTTATTTGCAGTGCTCATTATTATAACTGTGCCAGATTTATTCAAGAATCATTTTCTATGCTACAAATTTCTAAATTGGGCAGGTTCATTAACACATTTAAGTAACACAGCAGACAAATACACAGTGTGTAAACATAGAATCACATAAATGAGGTGCATTGTAACTGATGTGAAAGTACATATTTCACAGAACCATTAGAGTAGGGGGCCAGCAAACTACCACAACATAGATGATTTAATCACAATGAAACCAGAAAGCAAAACAAAATAAAAACACATTGGACAATAAAAAGACCTTGTGAAGGTAATCATGTAAGGCAGGTCACTGGCCTACGTGGGGGTGGGTGCATTGTTGATTAGCTTGTAACCATGCCTTTAAAAATGGGTGGTTTTTAGGTTTGTGTAACTAAGAGTAGCGAGTCCCATACTTGTCTGTGTAGCTCTGAGGATACTGCCTTACTGAAGGCACTTGACCTTTTTGGAACTATGCAGCGTCCCCTTTGTAACAGATAACATGTTTTTTTGCACATACTTTGCTTAATAAAGTCACTGAATTGGGTGGGACCAGACTATTTACATTTTTAAAAATAGGTCAGGCATCAGAAAGATTTTTAGAATATTACAGTGGTGGTGGCTGTTATACTTTCTGTCCAGGATCTTCAGAGCATGTTTGTACACAGATTTCCTAAGTTTTACTGGTCATCACTCGATGAGTATGTAAACTATATGAGACATGGAAGAACCATTGCATGCATGTATGGTTTTGCTGTGTCTGTGGTCAAACAGCTCTTGATGAATCTGAAATTTGCCTGAATGAATGTATCCGTGTTCACCAAGGTTGTTACAGGCTTTTTAAAGCACAGCTGAGAATCTACTATTATTCCTAGGTATTTAAAGTAAGTAGAACTGCTTAACCTTTCACCAGAAACATAGACATGATGTCATTCAATCTTACAACCATTATGTTTGGGAGCAGTTATTTTGGTGAGGGGGGGCACAGTTGGCTGGAATTAGCCGTTGAGCAGAAAATAAAGGCAGCTCTCATGAACCCTGAGAGTTTCTGCAGCCTGTCCTGGCCTGTCTCTGTAGCTCAGGCAGGTGGGGGAGCTGCCCTGTGTACCCACTCACACAAGCCCTAGTGTCCCCTCGCCAGCCAGTCTGCACCCCGATTTAAGAAATGAGAAACTACAACTACAACTGAAGGAGTATGAGTAATGGACTCTGTGTGTCTGCCAGTGTCCCTGTTTCAATGAATATTTCATCTCCTTCTCAGTTCTGACACTTGCATTTGGGAGAGGAGACAAAACACAACACCATGAGAGTATTACCTCTCCTACCTCTTAGACCCATGCACATACACGTACACACATGCACACACAAACACACGCGCGCACACACACACACACACACATACACAGTCAGACAGTCTGTGTTCCCAGCAAGAAGTCATTAGCTCGATGACAAAAAATATATCAATAAATAAATAAATAATTTTTAAAAACCAGCCGACGGTGATTTTAAGTGACAGGACGCCACATTCCTTTTTGCAGAAGGGGACAAGTCTTCACAGTCACAGAGTGGAGGACCAGGATGTGCTCTGTCCCTGATGGGCAGAGCCATGACACCATCGCCATAGAACCTTCGGCTCATTCTGTCACACTGTCAGCTATGACAACAGCCACAGTAAATGTGCTCTGCGTCCACACATCAAACACTGGGCCAGACTCTCTTTCACCGATTACATAGCTATACAGGAAAATAAATATGTATTTAAAAATTTTAAAAAGATAGGTTGTGGCTATATGTATTTACACCACAGTCTCAACTGCTAACATTGCTACTTAATTATGACTTTATGCGTGAACACAGGGATAATGACATTTTCATGTCTTTAACTGGAAAGATTTATTATTGTGGTGATTTTTGGGGCAGCCAAACATTTGGTTTAGGCCACCGGTTCTTAGTTTTTTTTATATCGGGACCCAAATTAAAAATACCTTTTATTATCTCTGCCAGGCGGAGCCTGGAGGGGATCATGCATTTGGTCACGTGTGTTTGTGCGTGTGTGTGTATGTTTGTGCGTGTGTGTGTTTATGTCTCTGTCCGCAGCTAATCTCGCATACTACTGGGCCAATCTGCCTAATATTTGTTGTGCATGCTGACAGCAGGCCAAGGACATGAATTCTCAAATATTTTGCAAATCGGTCAACGACAAGTGTTTTATTTCAATTAATATCCATCATTGTTGTCCATTGAAATAGATTGAGTGCTAACTCCAAACTGGCCGCTAGGGGCCGCAAGTGATCAACAGCTGCTTCTGTTTGGAATGCCTGGTGGAGATCTGCACTCTACTGAGTGCACTCTTCTAGTTAGTATTGGGACCCAAATTAGAAATCTTGTGCCTTTCAAGGACCCCTCAAATGTACATACTTGTATAGCCTGGTGGACTACAACCTCATTCCGGGATGCACTTCATGCACTGCCATGACCAATTTTGGGCCATGCTCTATAGTTTCAGAAACACTGCTTTAGGCCCATCTGAATTAGTACGTGGATTGGTATTGCACTTATTGCACAAGTTCTTTTGACCTGCCAGGGTAAATGTCACACTTGGGAAAATCCTACTGATAAAAGCGGGTCTATTCAGACACACAGATAATAACATTTAACTAAATAAATAAATAAATAAATACGGCCTTAAAAAACTTGGCAGAAATCTACATATGTTCAGGATTCAGTCTGTCGACTCTTAAAATGTCTTCTGGCTCTTCATTCACTATTTTTAACAAGCTATCTTATTTAAGGAGTCTGTAATACATTTAATTAAAAAGAGGCATTCTTTTCATAGCATGGCTCATTGTTCCACCATTACAAAGAGGATGAAGCCCTCATTCTCCTGCACAGTCAGTCAGCTGCTCTCCATTCCAGTTTAATCTCTCAGGTTTTATTTAAGCATGTACTCATACTTCTGAAAAACACTGAATTTAAAATAAACATACATATAATATGACCTCTTTCTCAAAAACGGGGACATTTAAAATATTAATTTAGGACCTAATTATTCATATTAAATAACAGCTAACACATTTTGTAGCCCTAGCCTGAAGTTTATATATTTTTTGATAAAAATGCTTAAAAAATATTCACTTTTGCTGAGTGTCAGAGGATGCGAGAGGGGGGCATACTCTACTGTCTCTGGAATGTCAGATTTAATATCCCTCCCAATGGGACTGCTCTTATTCCCCATACTCCACAGTGTGACATCATCAAAAAAACTTTGCGCTATGATGCTATTCAGGAAACCCACCACTGACCATTAGAATGCAATAAAAAATGATAAATAAATTAATAGATACTACATAAATGAAATAGATACATTAAAGATAGATAACTGAGTACATCTGCCAATGAGTGAATGAATGAGTAAATGTAAGTCAGTTTCTTATGAGTCAGAAAATGAGTCAAAATACTGAGTATCAGTGAGTGCTGATTCCAAATACAGTCAAACAGATGTAGTATTGACGTAAAAGGTGTTTGTAAGCCATTTAAAATCCCTGACTAATATAAACACACGGTCACAGTTTCTGATAGTATATCATTCATAAATTTGCTGAACTTTAAATAAAATGGTGTGTCTGTTGCTCACAATAAACACAGTCCCCTTGCTGCTGAAATAATATCGAAAACAAACCTACAAAACAGGAAAGCGCACATCTGAAGGTACATTGAATGAACAATATCTCTATATGAAAAAAAAAAATTTTTTTAAAAGGATGCCATATCATGGAAACAAAACATTAAACTGCAAGAGTATCTAAAGGTACATTGAATGAACAATATCTCCATATTAAACATTTAAAAAGTTTGGTTTAACAGAAATGTTCTTGTACTGTAATTCACACATAGCCCTGCATCACAATACTGCTCCAGCTCAGCTCCGTCTGGTTTCAGCCCACTCACAGGTCACATGACTGCGAGGGAGGCTGAGGGGAGCCCGCTAACCAGACGGTCAACCGCAACAGGACGATGACTGGCGAAAGATGGGAAAAGGTCCTACCGGCTTGCTCACCCTGGCCCTGCTGGACTGGCCGACAGGAAGAGAGATAAGAAACTTCTGTTCTGCTATACTGCAGGCCCCTAACATGCCAGGAACTGCTCACTCAGACAACCAGAAAAAGAGAAAAGAAAAAAAACCTTTATTCCACAGCAGCATTACAGCAGCTGACACTTTTTCCAAGGCAATATGTTACAGCAGTCCTGCAGGGCTCCTGCTTTTTTCTATATATCTAAATGATAGCTAGAGGGGGAATATTGATGCTGCAGACGCAAGTTCAAGATTAAATGACAACCCCATCAAAGAAACAGCTTTTCTTTTTTTTTTTTTTTGCTGTCAGACACATTACTGCCAGAATATGTTGTATTTTTTGCTGGCTTGGCCCAGTGTAGTGGTTTATTGAATTTTAATGATAACTGAGAGGTATTTTTTTATGACTGTTGTCAGATAAGAATGGTTTGGATAAATTATCCTTTTCTTGTTTTTTAAAAGTGTTTCTGTGGGAAGGCTTCTCTGTGTCTGCTCTCTGGTTATGGTTTGGACATGAAACCTTGCTTACTCTCAGTTTACGGTTTGGGTGAAGTCCTGAGATGTCAATCAATGGACTGTTATTTATTGACATTGAAGAGGCATCACTTTTCAAATGTAAATCAATGTACTACAGTATTGAACTGTAAAAAAAATAATACGAAAGGACTAGTGAAGGATTGTAGGAACTATTATGCACATCAATTGAACAAATGATTTGCAGTCAGAAGACTGTGAACCACATTTTAGAAATAAGGTCATCTTACATTTGGATGGCTATAAAAGGTTGTATATATATTACGTAAATATAAATATTACAGATTTAATTTCATATACTCTTTATGACTTGATGATTCTTATTCATTTGACTGTCCAACACCCACATGCCAAAAAATTCCACAATGTAAACAAATGTCAAACATGACATTTCTTTTGATGCAAATTTTAGAGACAGTAAAATAAAATACTGGATTGGGTCATGTGAAGGTTGAAAATTAAACATTGTTATATTGTATATTTCAATTACAGTCATTTGGTTTCATTGGAAATCAAGAGTTGGAATGATGTTGCACATTTACTGTCAGGCCAAGTTCACATTATGGTTTGAAATTAATGCCATGTCAACTGTAAAAACATGATTTTGTTGGTGATGTATTGTTAAATATTAAAACCCAGGCAATAACTTAATAAATTGTTTATTTAAGATAGCTGGATTTGAGCCAGATTTTTAAAAAACTGGATTTTATGAAAGGTGGTAAGTACCATCTTTTTCACATGCACCCTAATGTATGCATTACTGCATGCTCAGTTGTCATGTTATGAATGTTTTTTACAGTGAGTATGAAAGGGTGTTGTGAAAGTTTTATTAAATGCTAGGTTAATAGATTTCATATTTTACCAAAGTATCTGAGATTTGGCTCATTAAAAATTCAAACCATCAACTTGCACAGTGAGAAAATATATATTTTTAAATTCTGTGCTACCAAGAAAATTGCACTGGTTTCTAAAACTGACAAGTTAAATCAGTGCAGTCCTGTTTTAAGTTGTATAGGGTTGTCCCATTTGCATTTGGAAGGAGAGTTAACTTATAGCATGTCTGACAGTGATGCCATGGACTGTTGCATTGAATACACAGCCCACCCAAATTAAGTTTTTCAGTGTGACATATATTTGCATTTTTAAGCTGACAAGACAATGTTGCATAAAGTCAAACTACAAAAACTAGCCAAAACTAGCAGAAGTATGTAATATCTAAGCCCAGTTCACACTCCACTGATCTGAAGGGTTTAATGAGCTTTTGACTCCAGGACGAAGTATAAAATCATGAACTGACAAATAATATTCTGTTACTGATAAACATTCACATAGTACTCATTCATTGTTGTGAAAAATGAATTATTCAATAAAGTAAAAATATGAGTCAGTAGCTATGAGCCTTTATTGTGAATTCATATCTTGCCTAATACATCTGATCAACTAGATAATTCTTTGCATTCCCTACCCAATTTGATTCCCTAACTGAAAAGAAGAGTTTGACCCCCCTGGTTAAATAAAATAAATTGTACCCGATTTTTAATCATTTTTGTCTTTTCTGAACTGATCCAAGTAGTACAATGGCCACTTGCATTGAAGATAGTGCTCAAACATATCAACCAATTATTCAAATAACAGATACACATTTCGGAAACATTGACTGTTCTCTTGGACAAAAATGTGTTCTATAATGACATCCTGACAGCACAATGATATCCCAAGTGGAGTGTTATTCACTACTCTTGAGAGAGGATGATTTATCTCTGAAAAGTCACCAAAACCTCAATTTTACACTGGTTTAATAAATAATTAGTAAACAGATTTTTTTTTACTTTAAATCCACTACAACCTTCATGGCAATCATCAATAGCAATAGTTTGACAGAGAGAGAGAGAGAGAAAGAGAGAGAGAGAGAGAGAGAGAGAGAGAGAGAGAGAGAGAGAGAGAGAGGGAGAGAGAGAGAGGGAGAGAGAGAGAGGCAGACCAATGACATTTTCCTAATGAAGGTCTTGCTGTTGTAGCTGTGGTCAGTGTCAGGGTTGGATCCCTATAGCGACAAATGAAGGTGAGGTGTCAGAAATGGTACAAGTTAATTAGACAAATGTCATGTGCTCATAGCTACCAGACAACAACAGCCCTGCCCACCTACTGGGCAATATATTGGTAAATGTTAAAATAAGTGACCTCATTCATTTTTCGAGACATGTCCAGCTGTTTCAAGCAGTTTTTGCACAAGTTATGTAATTTTTTTTATTCCACACAAATTCAGACCTTGAAAACTTAATATGACGAATGTCATTGTAGAGGTCATTTCTACCTAGAATGGTAATCATTTCCACTGTATTCAACTAAAACTAAAGCAAATAAATACATTTCTATCAGACCTGGGTCAAATGATCACGTGAAAAACGTTAACCCTGTAAGAGTCCAGTACATGTCCTGCAGACTACTGGTAAATTTTTAAAGAAGAATCTTTTTTTGCCAATATTAACAAAAGAATGATTTCATATGAATGTACATGCTAGTAACATGCTGAGAATGTTCAGATATGCTAAGCTTTACTGACCTAGAAGGCATTACACTGTACAATATTTCAAACATGCATTTGACCCAGGTCTCCCTGGAGTATCAGGTCTGTTGTTTGTACATTATATACAGTTAATCTATTAATTAATAAATTGAGCTATGCATAAAAAGGGTTGTGGTTCCATTTAGCAACACACCACACACACACACACACACACACGTGTACAGTGTGTGTTTCGACAGCTGGTGAATGCATTCAAAATTGATTTATTACAATAAGAGAGCATTAATTGCTAATACTCAGGCTGATTTTATGCAGCCTGTGGCCCCTTAGACATACTTCTGAAGGTTTTCATCACAGCTGAACTCTCTCACTTTGGCATCGCACCACAGAGGTCTGAATGTCAGTGTCCTGCCGCGCTCCAGACCCCTCCCCCACGTGCACCTGGTGTGCGCCCCCCCCCACCCACCTCCACCCCAGGCTAATGGACCATGGTGCTCTGGGAAAGACGAAGGCGAAACGGCCGTGCTGTGCTGTGAGTGACAGCGGGGGCCATCAGCTCACCCCTGCGAGACACCAGCCCGACCACAAAAGGCAAATAGACCCCAGTGATGGAGTGAGAGAGTGCAGGGGAACGACAGCGAGGGAACAGGAGAGAGGAGGAAGGTCACACACACGTGTGGACACATGCCTTCCAATGGTCATGTGACACACACCCCAGTTCCCAATCATGAATATTTCATGAACATTATAATCCCACTACAAGACACCAAGCAACATAGAATAGAAAATGAAAATCTCCAGGGTTATAAGAGTCTAAATTATTATAATATAACGTATTACAAGACGGGTTGCAGTGTATTTCAGTGGTTTTATAACTGGGCTGGTAACAGTGATTCAGATCACAGCCGTTGAGATCACTGATTTAGAAAATACTTTCTACACATGCATAAATTAAAGAAACAAATCAGTTACTAAGACTTAAAATATCTCAATATCCTCTCTTGCTGTTACTGGCCAGCCCTTCACCCCCTGTCAAAATGAGACCGTAATGTTTGCTTAAGCAACCACAGTAATGTGTACAGCCAAGCATGGCTCATGCTTGGTTCACCATTAGTGCAAAATCTATGAAACATGAGTGAAAATCAATACAGTGGCTGGATAACAGGTATTGGAAGGCTAGCAGAAAATCTAAAACATCACTCACACTGCACCTGCCAGGTGATCAGCTGCCCTTGGTCAGAAGGCTCTTTAAAGAACATCGATTAATGCATGCACACATTCCTGGCCGCATTGCTGTGCACTCAGCCTCCATGCGTGTAACACAGATGCATGCTAACTTCTGCAGCCATTCTATAACGTCATAATAAATACATTACATTACATTACATTACATTCATTTGGCAGACGCTTTTATCCAAAGCGACGTACAAAAAGTGCATTTTCATGATCGTAGACAACTGCTGAATACGCTCTCAGATCAGATTTTCATTTCTTCACAATTAGTTGTTTCAACTCTGTTGTTTTGTCTCTAAAAATTAAGGGCAAATGTTAATGATAAACTGGAGAAGAAAGACAAAATTCTCTGTGCAAGCCTATACAGATAGACTTGCTGCTAATGAACCTGTTAAAGGTTGCCTATGGGATGACTGGCTCCTGTGCTTACAAAGGCTATGTGCAAACATATCGCTAACCAGCTCCCCAGACTGAAACCATAATAAACACTGAAAAAATGTTCTGTTAATTACCTAGAAGCACAATTCCACTAAACAAACAGTCCATAATATCAAACTGGCCATAGATCATCTTACCTGAAGTGACTGGAGAGCTAATGCATGACAAAATTTTCTATGGTGGAAATATGCACCATTACTGAATACAGAGGTCTCCAGCCTCTTTGTGCTGTCTTTATAAAGCTTGCTCACTCACATTCTTTATAAAGCTCTCCCAGTTACACACAGCAGTAGCATTGTGCACAGCACTTGAACCAAGAGAAACTGCAAAATGTTAGTACCTCAGCCTGTCCTCCTGTGTTCGCCCCCTTGTTTGAGTGCCATTCCATGGTCACACCATTACAAGGATACTCTATTCTTACTGAATAACGCAATGCATCTTTATTGTGAAAATCAAACACCAGGTGCAAGAAAGCATCAGATGCAGTTTGATTCATAGTCATATCAGTCTTTTTCTGGGCTTATGGCATTCCTCTCAGCCCCAACAAAACTGCAGGAAAAGACAGATAGATGAGCCATGCAAATGGGCTTCATTCTGCTTTTAAAGAATAATTTGGCACAGGCACCTTTTGGAGGAGGGTGTCAGTAATGACACGTTTGGTGGGGTGGCGATATAGTCATTGACACCCCACTTTCTAATGCACGGTCATCCAGGACAAAGGCTACGATGATACGCCGATAGGGCCAGGGTGTCCGTGCCTTGGGGGGGGGGGGGGTTCACTGAAACAGCCCTTGTCCTTGGGGAAAATAAGAGGAATGAGGGGTGCACTCCGAGACACAGCCTTGGCTTTTATATGATGATGAAGCCCAGCTGCATTCACACCTGATGTGTGAGCGGTGCGATCGCTCGCCATCGCCGTCTCATAGCCAAAAATGTGCTCCATTCCCCTCAAATGGCACCGTGCCTCGCTATAACTGTCCCGCACAATGGAGAAGAGGACAAATAGTCTGTGATAAAAAATACATTTCGCAATCAGTCAGCGGACACGACCTCTCTCCTCTCGTTAAATCAAAAGCCTGTTTCATTTATTTATATATTTGGTTTTTTTGCTCTGTCGTCTACACAGTGCAATGATCCAGTGCTGCCGTCTCATGACTGATTTCTTCCCGGCAAAGTGCTCTGACGTCAGCAATCGATTTGAAGAGGCCTTATTGCTGGAGAATCTATTCAAAAACAGTCTGAGCTATAATCTCACGGTGATGCATTTGTCATCATGGAATTGGCCATATTCAGCTCAGCTATCAGCAGGACAAATGGTGCTGAAAGGATTAAAACGCTTTCCATTGTTTATTCAACCGTGATGTTTTCACCGCACCACTACAATGTCTCTACAGCTCTATCAGAGCCTCTGCAAGCAGTCTGATTCATTTTTATTGACACACAGCCACTGAGATGATCCAGCTGAAAGAAACCAATCTGCTGGGTTGGTGAGACTAGTCAAGGGTGGGATTTGAGGCAGGCACAAAATATTAGCCGTATTGTAGATCACTGGCTTGGGAAGCATAGCAGTTGTATTCAGCGTTCTCATGGAGATAGAGGTAGATTGCTTGTTCATTCATTTAGTTCATGAATTAGTTCATGCTTCCCTGGACTTTTTTTTTTCTTCTTTTAACTAGGCTGCATTACCATGGCCACCTGTACTGCCACCTACCCGACCCCATCCACTTTCACATTTGAATGTCATTGCAACAAATTACAAAATGAAAACATGACAGTAAAAACAATAAACCTGCTCCTTTGTGGCCTGCAGGGGACGTGTTGATGCTCCGTAAAGCTTCTCTCCTGCTTGACTGGTGCTATAACACAGCATGACATACAATCACACCAGCTGGGAACAGATACATTTTTTACATTTATTTATTGGTATAGGATTATGACAGCCATTCATAAAAATGAACTAAATCGGCAGGTTTTAGTCATAAGGCAAACTCTGATGACTGGCAGAGCAGAGCACAGCTGTGCATCAGGAGGAATTCTGTTGTGCCCCCATGGCTCCTCTCCAGCTTTCTTTGAGGCTTCTACTTGCCTTTATTGTCAGATTCCATTGTAGCAGCGAATTGGCAGCCAGCAAATCATAAATATTAAACAGAACCATTATTCACAAATCTTTTTCCATGTAAATTCTCCAAAATTCAATCAAACTCACATAGCCAGTTAATTTATTTTTTGTTTTATTTTTTATTTTTTGATTCAGTCAAACCAACCTTTTGTGAAAAAACATTCACCTTATTTTAACTGTAACTGAAATTGTAACTGAAATTGTAACTGAAAAACTAACAAATGGGTGTGGCCTGAAAGGATAAATGATAAATTGATAAATAGTGATAAATTTCCAAATCATGCCCTCATAAAAAGCAAGACAAACATCAAAGAAGTTATGAACCTGCATTGGATTGGGGTGATTCTTCTGCAACACTTGGAGGTTCTGACATTGCATGAAATTAAAAGACCTGAAACCTGCCTACAAAAAAGGTTGTTCCATATTAATAGGCTACGCAACTTTATGCATTGTTTTAAGTTATGTACTGTAGATACGGGCGTAATGTTTTACTCACAATTAGATGCATGATCTGTGTGCCCCCCATAGACAATTTTGAGAATTCAGAACTCTCAAAAGGTAATGAAAGCATTAACTCATCTTTGGTGTCCATGACTGTTATCAGCAGATAACTGCTGCTGCACCCTAATATTTATGGGAAAATAACATACAGTGATGAATGAAAACATGTTTTCGCTGATATCATTCAGCAGGTGTTTTGCAGACCTAAAACATCACAGTTTATTTCCGATTACTCTGAATAGCCCATTTATTTTCACTTTAGGAAGAATTTAGCAACAATTGCCACAATGGATAATAGACATCTGTAAGAATTCAGATCATTTAAATGTATAATGTTATCAGTTTTATTTCAAAGCATTCAGCAGCCTTGTAAAACTTTATTATATTGCATTATACCAAGATGATAGAATGTTGTTTTGAAATAGCAACAATCTGCGAACTAAACAAACATGTTTAGCATGAAAAGGCAGGTTCTCTGCAACAAAAATACCAATCATATGCAACCCACAGAGTCAATCACAATCACACTTAATTAAAATTAAATAAATGGTAACAACAACAACAACACCAACACCAGAATGAGTAATGAGTGAAACCCTTGTCCCATTCAAAAACATGTCAATTACATACTGTATCTGTGCTTATTGTTAAATTTGGAAGCATAACTTTGTTTTGGACGAGACAGTAGAAAAGGGTTGGGGGACACAGGCCAATGGGTCTATTACTACAGAGAGCGGGACATTGTGGGATGCCTGTGTGTATCAGTGAGAACATACAACATCTGACCATAGACATGCATAATGACTTAACCCACCCAGAATAGGCCTGGAAAATGCAGGGAGGTGTGTTCTAAGCTGGATCTGGATCCTTTGTGGCTTAGGAAATACCTGAATAATGTATTTTGTTGAGGTCCACTATGCAGGACCCAGTTAATACTGTGTGCTTTGTTCCTGTGGTGCCTCTTTTGGGTCATACATGGGGTTCAGGGTCACATTTTCAAACATGAGCTAGAAGAGTAACACAAATCTGTAGATAATTTGTGTGCGTCTGGGAATATGGTTGATATAAAAAATAAACTTTTCAACATGATCAGCAAAGTGATTTCTTGGATGCAGGGATTTGAGAGGATGCAGGGATTTGAGAGAAGGAAAGAATCTGCATAACTCTAATCACTTTAATTAATTCAGTTAAACTAAATTGTGGTAAAATTAACACTGCACATATCCAGCAGATATTTGGGTCAACATCACAATCAGAATGGCCTTCAAAAATACCCAGAACACCCAGAACATCTTTGTAAAAATGACAGGTGTAATTCCATGTCCAAGCATGAAAGAATGGTGCCACATCCCTCCACCAAAATTCCAGATATGGTAGATTATGTCACTGCAGATACAAGCTGTTGTAGCTGCGTACAAGCTGTGGCACAGCAATGACTCCAGAGTGAGTGATTGTGAGTTTCCACCTTTACAGCCACTATCTGTATATTGGTAATTACAATATACTGAACAAAAGAAAGAGTAGGGTCATTTTGATTTCATAAACAGAAACAGAAACTTGAATATAACATCAGACATTTCTTTGAAAGTACAAATTTACTTAATAGGGTGTTAGGTCGCCAAACACCCACCCCTCTTTTCCTGAGATCTCGTCTTCGAGCCATGCTAGCTGTAATTACAGGCAAACAGAGGCTCATTTCACAAAAGCAATATGCTGTGGCTTTCACTCACACAGTTCACTTGCTAGTCCATTAGGGGAAATTCATCTCATCAGGGGGAATAGGCGAGATCTAACGTGCTTAAGGAGGAATAGCGATTGAAGCAAGCATCTGCCTTTGTTTCACTGCTCTTGTATTATACTTTTCACACAGCATTCACACAGCTATCTTAAGCCATTTGCGGTTGTGGTCCAGCGTAGACTCTGGTCATTATTATGCGGTCTGAATGAAACACTTGTGGTTGAGCGGCCTTCGAGGACAGAGGACGTTTAGCCCCATTTTACATGCAGTCGTATTCCCCTCCTCTTTGACTGAAGTGTGTTCATGTATAATTTGGATTCTGATGCAACCTGAGAGTACCCTTCAATTTCTGACTTCACTTGTTATAGGAGGCAAAGAAACAAACAAAAAGATGATCGTAACTTTCAAGTTCATACTATGAAGTGGATACAATGGGCAGTTTAAATGATCACATCATCATTTAAATTGTCACTTGAAATAATAGTTATCCATTGTCCCTCTATCAACCCCCCGTTCCTCCCCAGATACCCTTCTGCTCCCCACACCCACTGCTGTGCTTATATATCAGAGGTAAACTTATATTCAAACTATTTGGGTGCGAGTTTCAGGGGCTGTGTGTGTGTGTGTGTGTGTGTGTGTGCATGACATTATATTTTCCACAATACGGCTTTGTTCCTTCCACTTTAACACGCAGAGGTCCTGGAGTTGACTTCCATCTGCATCACCTGACTGAGCATTGCAGTGGAGCTGCCATCTCCCTTTATGCTTTGCAGAGAGACACTTCTTTAGCCCGCCGGTTACCACCCCCCTGCTCCCCCCCCCCCACTGTTCCCAATCCACGCCCTCCATAACCTCTTGTCCCTTTCTGCCAAAGCAGGACTGATTCAGACTGATAGCATGTGACCTAAATCTCAGCTCTGTCATGTGCAAGTCAAGCACTTTTAGGTGAAGTTATTCCACCTGTAGGGCCACTCATTGGTTAATTGGAAAATCCACTTTTAGCCTCTGGTTCTATTCAAATTAATTAAATGATGTTGAGAACATGATATTATTATTATTATTATTATTATTATTATTATTATTATTATTAGTGTGGTTGCCTTTGGAACAAAGGGCTGCCGGTTCGATTCTCGCCAGGGACGTGCCCAAGTGTTCCAGCCCCCCCTCCTTCATATACATGATCATTTAAGTGGGGCTATTATGAAACATAAAGAGGGATCTGTTGACCTGTGCCTGTGACTGCTTGACACTACAGTGTTGAGCTATTTGGCCACTAGCCTAACCCTAGCTGTAACATTAACCCTAACCCTAGCTGAAACCCTAACCCTAATCCTAACATAACCCTAAAACTAAACCTAACCCTAACACTAAGCGTAACCATAACTCTAAACCTAACCCTAGCTGAAACCATAACCCAAACCGTAAGCCTAGCTGTAATCCTAACATTAACCCAAACCACAGCTGTAACCCTAACCCTAACTCTAACCTTAGCTGTAACCCTAACCCTAACCATAGAAATAAACCAAACCCTAACCATAACCCTATCTGTAACCCTAACCCTAACCCCAGCTGTAACCCTAACCGTACCCTAACCCAACCTAGCTGTAATCCTCCTAACCCTACAAACCCAACTACGCTTGTATAACCACTAACCCCACACCATACTGTGTCCCTAACCTAACCCAAACCCTAGCTGAAACCCAAACCCTAACCCTAGCTGTTACACTAACCCTAACCCTAACCATAGCTGAATACCTAACCCTATCCCTAACCTTAACAGTAACCCTAACTCTAACCCTAACCCTAACCCTTAACCTAATCCAAGCTGTAACCCTAACCCTGACCAAAACCCTATCTGAATCCCCAACCCTAACCCTAACCCTAACCCTATCTGTAACCCTAACCCTAACCCTAGCTGTAACCCTAACCCTAACCCTAGCTGAAACCCTAACCCTAACCCTAGCTATACCTAACCCTACCCTAACCCTAGCTAACCTACTAACCACTAACCCTAACCCTAGCTAAACCTTACCACTAACCCTAGCTGTACCATACCTAGCTGTAACAAAACCCGTAACCACTAAAACCACTAACCCTAATCCGCTGTACCTAATCCCTACACTGATCCCTAACCCTAACCTAGCTGATAATAACCACAAACCACTAAACCCTCAGCTGCACTAACCTAAACCTAACACCTAAACCCTAACCTAGCTGTAATCCTAACCACTACAGCTGTAACCTAACACAACCTACTGAACTACCCCAACCCTAACCCTAACCTAACCATAGCTCTTGTAACCCTAACCCTAACCCTAACCCTAGCTGTAACCCTAAACCTACTGCACTGCATATTTAGTAGGCCATCGACAGTGTCATGGTTCCCAGACATCCTGAATTATCTGGATTTTTTCCCATGCAGTTTTCCAGTCATGGATAAGTCATGAAAAATGAGATGAATAGCCAAAATGTCCTGGAAATCAATTAGCTGCATCAGAAAATATTTTTGTGCAACTTTGAGTTGCACTGTATACCGATACTCAAAAAGTACCACGGTGCCCAAATTTCAAAACAATACAAGAACAGAATTTTGCTATATTCAATATAAAAACAGGCCTAACATTATTTTCTATTGCAATGGATTACCATCAACTGGAAAATAAATACTGTGCCAAGTTTTGAAGGGAACATTGGCGTAGTGGGCATGCCTCATGGCGTGTGAGTGTGTGTGGAACTGTGAGCGAGAGAAAGCTAGCTGTGTAGCTCTGTAATAACAGTATCAAAACAGCAGAATTTAGCAAAGCATCTGTCCAGAAGCCACCTTAATCTCTTCAGGGACATCACATTTTACTTAATTGTTCAATTTCTTTGCTTTATCAATAAAAACAACATTTTTTAATGTTGTTATTTGCTCTTTATTTCAAAGGTCTCAGTTCACAGGTACCATTCAGGCACCAGTACAGTTTTAAAAGCATTGTTTTAACATTGTTATTTCTAAAATCTAAATAGCACCCATTCATAGTCGTGAATAAGTTTATTACTGATTTTGTGTGTCAGATATTTTGTTCATCAACATTTTAAAGATATTTTAAATTTACATGGAATTTTATTCTTGGATGTCAGTGGTTTACCATGGTATTGATTTGGTATCAATATTGAGGTAGCAATGCTGGCATTGTCCACATTTTGTTATTGGAACAACACTAGTGCAACATTAAAAACTTTAACGGTTAAAGTCGGCACAATTGCAGGGTCCACAATAGCAAACTCTGCATCCCTGCAATCATAATCTGTATTACATGTATTGGTCACATAAAATGTCCAGGAAATGTCTGGGAAAATAATGTCTTGAAAACAGTGAGAACCTTGAGTGTGCAATCAAAGAAATTACATCTGGTAAAAGTTTTTACAGGGGATGCTGTGTCGCACTTCATCACCTAGTATTAGCCACCGAGCTGGTTGAACAATGTGTCCTCATAATAGCTGTTGTTTCATTACTTTGTCCCTTTGGCATCATTGCAGTTCAGGTTTATATGGCTATGACTCAACCGCTATAATCAATACATCTATAAACAGACGCAGGCCAAATTACGCTGTAATATGACTGTGCATTCACCTGGAAAGAAAGGGCCGTGCGTTGCAGAAATAAACAGCCTTTTGCATATTGCATAAGCTCTGTTTATTTGCATCTGTTTATTGCCTTTTTTATGTCAAGAATTCTGGATGGATGATGTTGATTATATTTATAATACACATCTATGGTAAATGTGTGGAACTGAATTTACTCAAAAACAAACACTGCTGCATTGATTGGAAAAGCTGATTAAAAAGTGTGATTCAGATTTGAATAGCTTGAATTAGATTTGCTTATCAAAATGGTCACGTGCTGTGATATCCCAGGCGGGGAAAGAATAGTCAGAGAGTTCCCATATATATAGCATGTATTTGTAAAAACAGTCAACACCTGTCTGACAAAACAATAGGTAATTCAATCAATCAATAAATGAGTAAATCAATCAGGTAAATTCATCAATGTTTCTGCTATAGCATGTTTTCATGATATCAAGAAAAAGTTTTTTTCTGGAGGGCTAAAAAATACATAAAACACAGAAAGCCATTGGAGAACTACTTAAGAGTTGAAATAATTCATTATTTGGGAAAGTTCTGGAAGTCTAAAACCGTAATGAAATGTGGGCAGTTCTTGAAAATGGAATATTTATTTAACATTTGCCTGTTATGCAAATTCCCTGCAGGTCTAAAATGTAGGAATAATTGTATCTGTATTTACCATTCCAGACCATTATGTGTTATAGAAAATATTACATGCAAAATAAATAAAATGTTTTTTTTTTTTTCATAAAACATACCCTGTGACTAAATTTACCAGGCAGGTTATCACATAATTAATTAAACTAATATGATGTACAGTACACAGTATGATAATGTGCTGAATATTCAACATTATAATGAGATGCAGATATTTGTATCACACATTTCAGTCATTCACTGATATCAGCCTCAATGTTATGCTTCCCACTTGGAAATCATTTGTGATGGAAACAGGATGTACTTTCATCTGTATACACACACACACACACACACACACACACACACACACACACATTATTAAGAACGGATACATTTTTTTCACTCTGTGACTTATTGGGTCTTCCAATCATTGGTTTGGGAAGCCTAGTGTTAGCATGGTAATAGCGACAATATGGCATTAAACTGAAAATGAAACGGTCAAAGGGGTGCGCATCAGTCTCGGATGTGGATTTTTCTCTGTTACAGGACATGCCAGAACAGCGGCCTGCCTCCTGGGACAGCATAGGGTCGCCCAACCTCCCCCCAACCCCCCCGCCCCTACAACCCACCACCCAACCTCCAACCCCCAACCCCCAGCCATTAATTCCCCTGTCAGCTCCTAATCAGGTAAGTTTGCCATAATGGGCGATCTGCTAAAAGTGGAAACGTGGGTTTCAAGCTAAGAGCAGCGGGATGAAGAGTGGAGGCCGGTTCTATTGGGCCAGCAGCAGCAGCAGGACCCATCAGGCCAGGTGGGGGAGGAGGGAAAATGACAGGTCATCTCCTGCCCTGGAGAGATCTATTCAGCTGTACTGAGAGTTTTAATCACTGAACTCTGGATGAACCCACTCACTTTTAATTTTATATCTAGTGCACATGAAAAAAAAGGAAAGGACTAAGGATGAAATCACATGCATGCACGCGCGCACACACACACACACACACTCGTAGACTGAAATGGCTGCTTTCAGATGGAAGAGAAAGTCACCCATCTCCAGCCCTCTGGCCATCTTCTGCTTCCCTCACTTTGCAAACGGCCAAAGAAATTAACATCAGTTGAAACTCTGGGGTCTTGTTTACTCGATAAAAGAAAGTGGAGCTGAGGACAAACCAGGACCCTCCTGCTACCCCCGATGTCCTCCTTCACTTAGATCACTAACCCCCCTCCATGTTTTCCTTGGGGGGCATTTCTGCTAAAAAGGATGGCAATAAATGAAATTGAGATAATTAATAGCACGCTGTGCTTTGGTGAATGTAAGATGGCTGCCATTAGGAGACGTCTGTGGACAGCAGTAGAAACTGGGCAAATAAATTCTCAGAGAGCGTTCCTTTCTGTGAAATCAAATTCCTCTGCGGGTACACCCTTAAAAACAACAAACCATGAGCCCGGCCAGAGAGCACAAAGCATTTCAGTCCCTAATAGTTTCAGACAGACACAGTGTCTGCTTTTATCTTTCAAGGGGAATTCTGACAGAAGCAATTCTCCTATCCCATAACTATTCAATCTGAAAATATTTATGTACCTATACATTTCTTGTTTCAATTTGTTTTGTTCATTTTGTCTGCACATAATATACACCTGGGATATGAACCAAAGACCAAACATATGCAATAAAGAAAAACACAAAGTTTCTCTCATTTTAGAAAACAATCTTTGTTCCCCCTCAGATTCCAGCTTTCGGTTTCACCTTTGATAAAACATGATCATTTTTGTCCTTGTAGAAAACTCCAGTGGAATCCCATATCTGAGGTACACTATTATCTTTAAGTTTTAATACTTTTCCTAATTTAAACAATTTCCACCTCATTTAAGACAGCGGCATTGTATTTTAAACTGCATTTTTCTTTTAACACTGAACAGATTTTCAGTGGTTACAAAGGAAACTTAATTTCAGTTTTTATTTGTAAATAAAAGAATAAAAGCATTGTAACACAAATACATGTGCTGGTGAATAGACATACACAGAGCTAATCCATCTAGGGAACCTCTACATGAGAAGTACAGTGGCTTCTAATTTCAGTGTTATTCTCTTTATTCAGTATGCATCTTAAAGGCATTCCTCAGCCTTTACTCAAAGTAAGCTGAGCTTCCTTCAGCCCCTACCCTTTCTCTGGCCACCCCCACCACCGCCCCTCTGTCCTGGGACACGGCGTTTACACTGCAGAGGAGAATGGGATCTAATGAATGCGTAAAGCCCGTGTTCAGTAGAGTATAAAATGCACATTTTGCCAGACAGGCTGTGCAATCTGATATTATGAACCCTCCGCTCAGGGAGCCTGAAATAAGTGATGACTGATGACTGATGAGAGAAAGAGAGAAAGAGAGAGAGAGAGAGAGAGAGAGAAAGAGAGAGGGAGGGAGAGAGAGAGAGAGAGAGAAATAAGTGTGCTAACATATGTATTCTGGTTCAGCAGTTAACTTTTATTCTTTTAAGGAGAAGACTTTGATAGAATTTGGCCCTGTGTGGGGGTGAAAGCACAAGGGAATGTTAATGACTGCGGGCGCTAACCCCAGAAACACTGCGGCACAGCGTAACACTTTTTCTCTCTAACTATGAGGGGGGAAAACCTCTTTTGGACTTCCCTCTGCACTGTAGCTCCTGTGGGCAAAGCCACACACAGTCACGTACAGGCTGACACAGGCTGGCACAGGCTGGCACAGGGAGGAGACCGCAGTGAAGACACGAGGTACCGTAAGCCGCCGTCTTGCTCTTCTGTACACAAACAGCGGCAGTCCAAAATGGAGGCCAGGCACCGGTGACAATCCAGGTCAGGAGCAGTGAGCTCAGTGACGGAAGAGATAAAAAACCTCTCTGTCTTTTTCTCTTACAGTAACTGTAGGCAGGAAAAACTTATGCATATGATTTATTAAGAAATGTTCCCATTACCTCACTTTTGATTATGGCAAAAATTAAATAGTCACATTCCAATATGTAGAGAACATTTTTCTCTAAAGTAAAACTCACAAGATTTAATGTTGGGAATATGAGAAAGGCAGGGTTCGTTTTTTTTTTTTTGTTGAAATTCCCAACAAATGGGAAACTCTGAAAATAAAGCACAGCAATCCCAGCAATATTTACAGTGAGGTTTTTTCTTAATGTGATTTTTTTCCTGGTAGATGACAAGGATCCACTCAGCTCAGTGTTTATGGAACACACTTTTACCCCATTCAATAGTTCAGTGCCATAACAATTCCCTGACCTCTTTCATAACACTTCTCCATTTTACTTTTTTTTGCTTACTAATTATGGAAGTACATATGCAAGTATACATGCAATACTGCCGATAATGACTATGCATTTGATGAATACAGCAGATTGAATTATTACAACTCACTAATTATGATTTCCAATTTATTCAAAATTATTTGTGTGACCATTATTATAAAGGATTGAGTACTTTAGTACTTTAACATATAAACTCCCTCAGTATTTTGAATTTGTTTTATATTCCTGACTCAAGAATTTTGAAACAGCAGATCAGTTATGATGCATGAGTATTATCAGTAATGACAAATAAAATACATTTATAAACCAAACTAGCTTCTTCTGTACACAAATGTCACCATTTTGCCCACATTTGCCCATTTTGCAACCTTTTTTATATCTACTCACCACGTTGAAGGTTTTTATTTCCTCAACTATTGCACGTTGCCATCCATTATATCAAAATAGTTTTTTTTTTGTTTTGTTTTGTAAAGATGAAACTACTAGGAGTGAATTAACCAAGTCGGAAACAATATGCACATATATCAGCATATCAGTTCTCATAAATTCTGCAATTTGATGTCTGATGAACCACAGGCAAGCAGTTCTACCTTTATTCATATTCATTGGGCTTGACTTCTTTATTAATTGTGTGTTACCTTTTTAGATAAAACAAAATAAACAATTTGCAACAGAAAGGTTGCTTCTTTTCCACACACTATTGAGATATTTGTGGAACGTTAGCTTGATCATATAAAATGCAGAACATATTCATATTGTTAAATTCTAATCCATAGAATTTGGTAAAAATAAATAATTAAATAAATGAAACTTAATCAATATCAAAAGTACTTTAACTACAGATGCATACTGTGAAAACAATGAAAGAGCCAAATCTCAGATGTTACAGTAATGAAAGGATGATTTCATTTTGCACTGAGTGGTACAGTGAGAGAAGATAGCCATGTTCTTAAAAGACTCTTAGGGTTGCTGTTTTGGGTTGCTTTACAGTCAGGGCCAGTTATCAGTTACCCTCAAGAAAGAGCAAAAATACTAGACTTAACTCAAAAAGTTTATATTTTTACAACATGTAAATGTGGCAAAATAGGCACGTATTTAATTAATTATTATTTCAATCAAGCCTGCTTCCAATTTCTTTGGATTGATTAGTCACATGTGTCCAGTTGTAATGGATTATTTATTTATTATTTGTGATGTGATGTTGATCAATGTGTATTGTCCCTGTCAAATAAATAAATAAATAAAAATAAATAAATAAATAAATAAATAAATAAATAAAATGTAATATGTATTATTTCAGATTTTATTTTTCTACGAAGACATTCAAATTGAAATATCTCTTAAAATATTATTCAATATGGGACAGAGAATCTAAAAAAATTATATTTTGTATTTATAATTTTAGGATTATTTTCTGAGGTTTATTTGTAAAATTAGTGAATAAATTGACAGTATACAAAAATCTTGGCTTTAAAATATTGATTTTCAGTTTAATGGAATATTCTGTCAAGGATTTAACACACTGTGGTGTATAAAACTATTATATTCATTTTAAAGGTTGAAGACAGCACATTGCAATATTAATAGTAAATTAATATTTACTTTTTCTGACACATAAAACAAAATATGTTTTGGACATAAACTGAGTATAATCATGAACGATGAACACTTAAAAAATGAATGGGATGTGATGGATGTAAATATTTTTTGAAAAACGATTTACTTAAATATATAAATAAACATCTAGTTTTTCCATGGAAATGGTCATTCATACACAGACAGTTTGTTGACCCGAGGTCAATACGCTTGTTTTAGCAGCATTCATCACAAATGTGATCTCTGTTGTTTTGAATATCAAGTTGTGATTGCTGAAAATAGTATGATGCATTACATATTAGCTTTACATTATTTATCTCATGTATTTAGAGGCATAAATATAGATTTTGTTCCCAGTAATTCCATGCACAGCTAAAATTAAATAAAAATATTTTAAGTCAGAAACAGATCAATGTGAAGAAGAATCTGAATTTAAACACAAAAGTAACAAAGGGCAATGTGATAAAAGTTGATGCCAAATTATTAGTTGCAAGAAAAGCTCAAAGAAAATAAATATGATTAAATACATTGTGGAAAGAAACATATTATTATATGTCCTAATGTCCAATTTATTTATTATATTTTTCAAAAAATAGTATTAGTTTCTGATTTAGTATTTTCTTACAGAGTAATATTGTTAGGTTTTTTTTTTTATCTTGTTTTACTTCTGTCTTTTTTATTGTTGTGGTACAATACCATCTCTGTGGAAAGTGATTAAGAATGATATTTATTTTCACATCTTTTTTTATTTTTTAAGTAGGTTCTCTTGATAGATTTGTAAGAAAGCCAGTTCCGTTGACAGATCAATTATTGATTGTAGATTGACTTCTGATATTAAGAGCTATGATTGCAGCCAATAACAGTGCATTTGCGGCCATGCTGTCAGTTACAATGTATATGAAAACTGCAATTTGGTTGAAGTATTATAATCTCAGAGGAGGCAAAAACAACAGAACAGAAATTGCAAGTGATTAATATTTTGCCTTTTCTGTTTACCGTTCTTACTGATCCTTTCAAATGTGAAGATTAAATGGGGGAAAGGTTAAAACTAAAACTCAACGTTAAATCAAGACCATATTTGTAAAATTAACATGAGCAACATTATTTATTTATGTATTTATTGAACAGAAGTTCAGAATTGTTTTAAACAGAAATAAAATATTTAAAAGCTCTGAAAATAGTTTTTCATGAACTTTCATTTTACTTTTTGGGGAAAATAAAAGTTTTAGATAAACGCACACACTTCTTTCTTCTTTAAGAGGACAATGACCGTCACCTACAGGGGGGATTACTAAGTGTGCCAGAAATGCACACACAGCCACACACATGCACGCATGCACACACACACACACACACACCTGCACACACACACAGGTGAAAAACCAAACAATTGTGAAACTGCATTCAAAGTCTTACACTGTAGATACTCAAAAATGTATGCAGATGATTTAAATCATTTTTAAAATTCTAAATTGATTTTCTCCCTCAAGGCAACTGAGAAAAGATTCATTAATTATTCATGCACCTTGATTTAATATAAATTTATGTGAAATTATATTTTCTTGCTTTGTTATCTGTCAGCATCAGACAGATGCTATTATATAATACTAATGAGTACAATTACTTTGATGACAAGAACAATGCCTAAACTTATGGCAGTCTGTCATTTCATAAACTAGCCTCACACAGTGTGTCATAAACATGTGGCAGGCTCATCAAATAAATCAACCTAAAAAAAGAAAGAAAAATCAACTTGTTCATGTGCATGCAATAATATTTTTAAAAATTATTTTCTGTAATAATTTTTTTGCACACACACACACACACATACACGCACACACACACATACATCATTTCAGTTCAATCCAAAATAATCCTCAACTCAAAATCTTCAACTCAGTGAGCACACGTGACAATAAAATACAGGTACCCAGCAAAATATCATATCACGTTGCTTATAAACAGAAGAATACCAAATTAATTTTCATAGATGTAAGAGGAAAAACTAAATTCTAAACAAATCTATCCACCTATAATTAGAATTTGCAGATTGTTGTTGTTGTTGTTGTTGTTGTTGTTGTTGTTGTTGTTGTTGTTGTTGTTGTTATCATCATCATCATCATCATCATCACAGTGGACTCATAGTTCTACCACCAAAAATTTTACTGTGTAAATGAGAATATTCCTTTATAGAATGAGTAGGTACTTGCAGTGTGTTGAAATAAAGTGAAATTCTGCTTAACGTATTTGCCAATGTAAGATTTAAAAAAGGGGATATTTTGTGGTGGCATTTGTGTGGTAGACGGCATACTCGCTCCACATTAGCGTTGAAATTGCCTAATTAATTTTTTGTGATGTGACAGCCTCGCCATCGGAAGAAATGCGCAGACATACTGACCGAACACTCACCTCGCCATTTATTTATTTATTTATTTAACTATGGCTTAAAGCGGTTTTGTCTAGCTAACCTACATAACAGCTTGATGTTCAGTCAGCTAGCAGCTTTGGCCTGAGATAAAGATATCATGAGGAGAACAATAGCAATGCAATCAGTCCCCTTACTGAGATGGATCTTCAAATAGCACACGCAATCTTTGCGAAATGCTATTTTGTTTAACCACTGAAGCAAAATACACTGAACAAATGGCTGCCTAATCAAAGTCACATTATTTCCACATCACAAGAAGGCTTCAAAAAAAGAAAAGAAAAATTAACTCATTTACAAAGAGCTTCAGAATAGTTATATAATTTATGGTAAAATTAATTTAACTTTGAAGTAACAAAAACATTTCTTCATTTACGGATAGAGTGTGCTAACATGTTAAGTGAAAAATAAATAAATGATGCCATGAGCAGTTTAAAAAAAATGAAACTAAAACTGGAGATCTCTAAAATAGCTTCTGACAGTAGTTAATTCAGAGTGTGAAACCAGCACTACTAATAATCCAGAATGAAAACTTGCATGCATTTGCTCCAAAAAAGTAATATTTTATTTTATTCAACCATGACTGCAATGTTTTGACCCACAGGATTTTCTCTGAGGCATCAGTACATTTTTAATTCTGGATTTTGAAATTTGAACATTTTCCCTACACTTTTTGGAATGTGAATGCTTGTTTTTTCACAGTAAATCCAGCTGCACTGCACATGAAAACTGGACCCTATAAAATGGGTAGGATTGCAGGTACTTGTAATATTGTAATTTTGAATTATTTAATCTGTGACTTAAAATGAATATATACATGCATATGTATATACACAACAGGCAATGTTATGTTTCTAAAACAGGAATAATATCCTCTTGGAAAAGTTAATTTATCAAAATACATTTAGATTAAATATCAAATGAATTCTTGTAGTCCGACTAGTTTTTGAGGCGCCTGCCATGTTTCACAACAGTACTGCATACATACATTTAAGTATTTCATAAACTATTCATGATTTATTCACGAAAACTCAAAGAACAAAAGTTTTTGACAATGTGTGGTGCTGTGTCTGTGGCTTTGGTCACACATACTTTTTAAGTCTTTCAAATTTTTTAATAAAGCCTCAGAAATAACAAACTACAGCCTATCCAGTGTCCTCAGTCCTGCTGAGGGCAGCAGTAGCTCAGCCAAATGCCTCAAAAGCAAATTCAGAGCGAGCACAGAATACTTTATTATTTAAATATTTAGCTTAATGATCACGCGTAATGGCAGTACCATAACAATGAGTCATAACATAAACACAGGCTAAACACACAGCAAAAGCACTTTAATGCAAATAAAAACATAATACCATCATCATATCCATGTACAGTATTTCTTTTAATTTCCACCAGACGACAGTGGTGCCAGCGCACACAAATGGAGGTTTGACCTTAGACGTTGCGAGTCATGTATTACTCCAAACCAACAAATAATTACAGTCCTTCATGAGATTTTTTGCTGACTTAGATGTCCACCAAGTCATCATAAATTGCTTTAAAAATATTTTCCCTGGAAAGGAGTTTGCTTTCCCTGGCCCCTCTGGAACTATCTCGGCAGCAGGCTGAACAGGACAGCCAGCTTACTCCTTATTAGGACGGCTTTACCTCAAATGTAATATCAACACCTG
Organism: Anguilla rostrata; assembly: GCF_018555375.3. NCBI lineage: Eukaryota > Metazoa > Chordata > Actinopteri > Anguilliformes > Anguillidae > Anguilla > Anguilla rostrata. The sequence continues at coordinate 12,636,691 of NC_057947.1, forward strand.
TTGCACCAGCTAAACATGTGCATTGGTTCTAATATACAAGTATAAACCTCCTATTGAAGGGATGTTATTGGGGGTTAGGGTGTTGTTCTCCACTGAAAAAAGTCTCCATTCTTATCAACAGCATGCTCTTCTGGATTATTCTGTTCCCTGTAGTAAACTCCATTTGGACAATTAGAACCACAGCAATATAAATGGATTTTTACTTGCTGAATAAATCATGACTAACAGCTGAAAACTTTACATTTTAGAGTTTCATTAAATGTAAAGTTGGTCTTCCCTTCAGCTAAATATACTGTAAATGTTTTGTTTCACGGCTGTTTAAAGCAAATCTGCAGGTCAGAAATTTATTTTGTAAAATATCTACTTGCATTGCCTGAGCCAGTAGCTTCCATTTCCACATCTATATTGTGTTTGATCTTTTTATTTCACTTAGATCATTAACCTATGAGCATTTTCTTTTAGCTAGTGGGCTGTAGGGATTGCAGCTTAGCAACAAGTGCTGCTTAGTGACACATTTCTGCACATTCACATGGAAATATATAGCACACTCTGGTGATTTCTATAACCAAGAGTATTTTAGCTTAGTTCCATTATAGTATACACATAAAGGAAGAAGGTTGTGTGTATAAATGTGCAACTCATTACTACCTCATAACTTTCTGTTTGAGGAACAAAGAAAACAGCCGCATCCTACACACCTTAATAACACTTATATGCACTGAGTGAGTGGGCATTATTTTTAGCACTTTAATTTACAAACTCTCTTCCGCAGCAATTACATACATATTCACACCAAGGCTCACTTTAATACAATACCTTTTTCAGTTGGGATCAGTATTTCAGTACTTTTATTAGCTAGTTCTTTTCTGTATTTTGACTAGCTAAATTAAAATAATTTCCTTTGTATCAGATGTCCCAGCACCATGCCCTAAACGCTATGGCAAACATACAGACAGAGAGCGGTTAGGCCACCATAGTGACCTCCAGATGGCCTCTCTCTGCATCATCAGGACTTAAGCGGAGCTGGCTCCCCATTGGCCCACAACTCAACATTCAGAGATTAACCAAACTGACCGAGCTGACCTGAAACTGTTGGGTGTCTCTTCTGCCTCATGATATTTCAACCGATTTGATTCCATCTCACTTCCCTATTTTTATCATGTGGAAAAAACTGTGAGAGAGATGAAGGGTCTATGCTTCATTAGGAGCCGGTATAGCAAGGGTCATCACAATTAACAGGGCTATATATTTACATAATAATTTATTATTGCAATTATGTCATCACCTTTAATCAGTAAATTTAGAAGGAATAACATGATTCGAGTAGGTAGGGTTTTTTTGTGTGTGTATGTTATTGCTTTAATCCATAATCTGCACATTTATTGTTATGAAGTCGATAAATACTCCATATGGCTTGCACTTTAGTGATATTAATTTAATGCTACAGCCAGGGAAGGAATTAAGAGGAATGAAACATTCAAACATATTTTGCATAGTAATGCTACAGTATTTATATCTGCAGTGATGTGGTTTTGTTATCTTGGTGCAATGGTGTGTGTAACTGCAGCGCTGTTTTTGTCTTGGCACACCTCAGATAGTATAACTGCATTATAAAGTCCTTGGCATTCTCACTGTGTAGTAAAAAATTAAGTTAGGGTTTTTATTATTATTATTATTATTATTATTATTATTATTATTGACAAGCTTCCATTCCATTTACAATTTGTACAATTATACCATGCAATAGCGATACGAAATTATTTGTTAATTAAATATTGTATAAAATTCAGAATATTGTGTACTATGAGATTATTATAAATTGCCATCAATTGCGAGCAGAACATTAAAAACCACATATTTTAAGATGTTATTATTTTTGACTTTCACCCCTCCTCCTGCCCGATCAAAAATATTAAAATAAAAAATAAATTAATACATAAGTCTGCCTTTGTATCCTTAGTTTCCCAATAGTTCCCAATGATTCAGAAAAGGGTGTGAGCAATTTTAAGGCAAAGGCGGCAATTCGGCCCCTTCCCCTGCCACACTCCCCTGTTACACTGCCCTATGGGTGAACTCCCAGCATCCCCCTCTGTTCCACAGTAATTTCCGTCACCCAAATCTGTCACACCCTCTCATCATGTCAAGCCTTCATCCTGTCAGACCCCCCGAGTCATGGTGTAACAGCGTTTGTGTTCCCAGTCCTCGCCTTAGCCTTCACCCATCACATCTTATTTATTTACCACATCACCTAACACCTCCCATCCTCTCTGTTAACTCAACACACACACATACACACACACACACACAAAACCCTACACCTCCCATCCTCTCTGTTAACTTGTTTGTGTGTGTGTGTGGCACATGTTTGCACTTTATTTTTTCCACTTTAAAGGCTCTGTATCCTGTTCACCATAACCTCTTAGCAACACAGCCAGACAGCCCGAGTTTGAAATCTGTTGTTCACACGGTCACATGGTCTGATTACCGCCAGTTTAACTCGATGTCTCTCTTTAGCGCCTTTACCTAACAGCTGGTGAGCTCTGATGAAGGCCAGGTTAGTTTCCTTCTTTTTTCTGATTTAATCTCAACAATTTATCCCCACATAATTCTCCAGGCGCTACAGCAGTCAGCTGGATGCAACTGCGGCCAAGTGGGACGATTCTGCCCCCGCTGGCTGTTCTCATTGGTCTAGCCATATCAGCCCAATGCTTTCTGAAGGGAGCAAAGGTTCAATGAGTTACCTTCAAATCTGGGTTTGTAATATTTTTTTAAATAATTTAATTCTCAGATATATACACCATTATGATATTTTATTTCTTACTGTAGTTCACCACAACATCTGTTCCATTTGTTCAAAGAAAAAGGGGACTTGGGACTATGGTTACATCTTAGTCATGCAACGTATGGGCAGTAATATTTTCAAAAACATTTTGGTTTTACTCGAATAAAAAACCGTGTGTGTGTGTGTGTGTGTGTGTGTGTGTGTTAAGAATGTTAACACTTGTTGTCTGAGAGTGTCTGTTTCAGACATGGCTTGTTGTGGATTAAGACTCAAGTTAACATCCCCATTATCCTTTAATGACATAAACCCAGCGAATCCTATCAGTAATCAGGCTTACTCAATTACCACATTAAAGGGGTATCAAGGGTTTTAGGAGACATGGGGCCGAATTCAATCAACTTCCGAATTACAAATGAATGTGTTTTTTTCTTCACAAGTGCAATTTGATGTTGATATGTTCAGCTGTAGTCAAAATTAACATGTGAACTGAGTGCACACTAAAGTAAGATAAGGTAACTTTTGATCCAAGCACCACTACTGTGTCCCAGTTGATCAAACTCAATTTTTTATAATAGAGTAGATTTTCCAGTCATCCAGTGTCAACTCCAATATGTTGGAGGTATTCAAACATGTAACTGCTTGCTCTGTTGTTGTTGTTATGTTGGCTGAAATATATTAATGCTGATTGAGTAGCAGTTGACTGAGTTGCAGTAACTATCTTCTTTATTGAATATGAATATATATTTATGAAAGGCAGTACACATCTACAAAAATGAAAATATGATTTTTTAAAAATGAAAATAAACCAAAAATCATAAAGGAGGAAAAATACTGTGTACTGCTGGAATTATTCCATTAAGACTTTAAACTAACTGTGGCAATGCCCTTACTTAGAATTTTATGTCTAGTGCTAAACATTATACCTAGTTACCAGAAATATTTATGGGGAGGAAGTGTAGATTTTGATTATATTTTTCTCTTTAATAATCCTCAAGGAGTACTGAGGAGTAGTGCAGTAGCTGGATGTGTCAACAGGGAACGGCACCCATGGATTTTGGATAAAATGTTGATGCGATGAATAAATCCTCCAGCGAGTGAAAGATCCTCTCAATGTCTGATATGACATCAGACTGAACATGCTCTTCTCATGTTCACCAATCAGAATAAAATCAGAGAGCACAGTGGAGAAGAATGACCTTCACCCTCTGCGCCATGCGTCTTGAGGCTCTTGCCGAGACTGATGTTTTATATATCCTGACATCCTTGGTGCTCTGTGCCCGAGCATCACTCAGGGAGAGGGAAGGGTCTCTGGGGTCCCCTGGTTTGGTTAGTGGCCTGAGAACCTCTCTTTCCTCCCTCATGGTTGTGCCCCACGTCAGTGTCGCAGAGGGCATGTGGCACCGCATAAGCGTAAACTTGGGGGCTTCCTCTGCCTCTGTCCCGCTAGGACACCACGCCACAGACTCTCTTACGAGAGAACGGTCTCACTGGTGATAAGTGGTGAGGCATATCATCTCATCTATACCTGATGAAAGAGAACAAGAACAGCAGCAAAAAGCCAGCGGGGCTCGGAGATTCTTGGAGGCCGAGCAGGTGTCACCAGAACGGCGGTCTCTAAGTCAACGACTGTGAAAGAGGTCATGTGACCGCGCTGCATCCTTGGGCAGTCAGAGCAGTAGGGTGTGTGATCTGGACCCTGACTCCAGACCAGGCTCTGTGTTTCTCTACACGTGCAATGCATGTGCTGGCCTGCTGCAGTGCTTCCTTCAATGGGAATTAAGCACCACTCCCATTCTCTGCCTTTTAATATGCCAGAGTTTTATTCTGTTCTCTACGTTCAATGTATTCTGTTTTTTCCCCCCTTTGGGGCCACAGCAGTGTATTTGTAAAAAAAAATTAATTAAAATAAAATTGGAATTGTCTGAAAGTGTGTGTCCAACATCATTTTTGGTAATTTTGTGACACCAGGCTTTTGTGTAACTACAGCACAGTTGTAAAGAGGCTGGTTCGCTAGGAATAAATTAACTCACCACAGCCGACTACTAATTTTGTCAAGGCCAAACAGCAAGCACGTTATGAGAGGCTCTGTTACAAGCCTCTCTATGAAGCAATACTCGTGATATAAAAACAAAGGTGAGGCTGATTAGCTTTCATTTTCATATATATTTACCCCTCAAACAAAATATATTTTCTATTTATATGCCAGTGCTTCTTTGTTTCTTTGCTGTGACATTTTAATACCAGCACTTAAAATAAACAAACAACAAAAAAAGACCACTTCAACGGAGTTTCATTAATTTCAGATATGTGCTTGAAAAAATGAATGTATGTACATCCACTAGAGAAACCGCTCCACTACCAACCAGTCCACACTCTCTTGTGTATTTTCTGTATTCATTTATACAGCTGGATGTACTGAAGCAATAAATACTGAAGCAATTCTGGTTAAGTACCTTGCTCAAGGGTAGGCTACAATGGCATCGTCCTAGCTGGGAATTGAACCTAGGTTACGAGCCCAGCTCCTTTAACAATATACGCTACACTGCCACTGCTGTGCTGTGCAGAATAATGCACAACAACAAAAAATGTAAAATGTGTCTTTCTGAGGGCTATACTGCATTGCCTGACCGGTCTGTCCACACACACACACACACACTACCACCTATCTAATTATCACCACAAGAGGAAAGAAAATGCATTGAACAATACTTGGCGAAACACACTTGACATTTTACTCAGGTACAGGTAGTAAAATAATGTGAAAGAAGAGTGACTTTATTTCATGATGATGGGCAGCTTATATTTGACCTAAAGTTTAAGTGAATAATTTTTCATAGCACATCTACCAGTTTTTCGTGCTGTAATGCATTAAAATTGAGTGTCATTGAAATTTTAGTGCTGTGTCTTATAACCAATTTATCTAAATGTGAGTGTGATGTGAACAGAGAGGGTTCTGTAAACAACTGATGAGCTTCCACATATCTTGACAATACAACATGGACAATAACAGCATACCATATCATAGACATCTCAGACAATACACTATGCATTTTCAAACTTTGATAATACAGAATTGGCAGATTTTTACCTTATGAAAAAATTATGTGCTGTGCTTATATACATCTTAAATGCAGTAAATCACCCCAACACAAACTTATATACTATTCAGCTAAAGTCTTGCACAGGCCATCATAAAAATGTTTTTGCTAAAAGGCAGGCACATCAAAATAGTCTTAAAAGGAATATTGATTCAACACAACTTTACAGGGGAGTTTCCTCTATCAGCAGACAAAATACAGTAATAATAGATGTTGGCACTGACATAAACAATGAAACAATATTCAGATCTGGCATATTTTCATTTGGGGAAGTTATTGCTGTCTTCCTTTTCCAGTACCCCCCAGCACTGGTCCCTTTTCCAGATGGGGGTGCTGTCCACCTGCAGCATCCCCCGCTCATGGATCTATGTTGGATGAGCTCTGCATCTATGGAGCTTTCTATGTGTGAGCACTCAGGAGTGGGAGCAGTGTGTGTGTGTGTGTGTGTGTGTGTGTGTGTGTGTTTCTGTATGTGTCTGTGAGTATGTGTTTGTGTGTGTGTGTGTGTGTGTGTGTGTGTTGTGCTTGCGTGTGTCTGTGTGTGTGCAAGCAGTGTGTGCAATACACTGAAGGGACAAATCAGTTCCAGTTGGAGAGAGCATCCTAAATCCCCATCAGTCATTCATTTCTTTCCAGGTTTCACACATGCCTGTCAGCAGACATCGCAAACACCATGTAAACATTGTGTAACACAGCACTTTGACTTAAACAAAAAAAATGGTTCTGCACTAAGATGCATAATTAATTTGGGTTTACAAGCAAAACAAAAAATTCATGAGAACTATGAAATATTTTCATTCACAAACCCAAGTATAGTAAAACCACTCAAAGGGATAGTTTGTTTTATGTATATACATACAGTAAGCTTCATAATGTTTGGGACAAAGACATATATATTTTTTTTATTTGGTTCTGTACTCCACAAATTTAGATATGTAATTTAAAAAAAAATCACGTGGCAGAAGTGTAGATTCTCAGATTTTATTTAAGGGTATTTTTATTCATTTTGATTTTGCCATGTAGAAATTACAGCACTTTTTATACATAGTGCCCACATTTCAGGGCACCATAATGTTTGGGACATATTAATGTGATGTAAATTAAAGTAGTCGTGTTTAGTACTTTATTGCATATCTTTTGCATGCAATGACTGCTTGAAGTCTGTGAACCATAGGCATCACCTGGTACTGAATATCTTCTCAGATGATGCTCTACTAGGCCTGTACTGCAGCCATCTTTACCTCCTGCTTGTTTTGGGGGCTAGTTGCCTTAAGTTTTTCTTATATATATGTATACACGCACACATGCAGAATTTGGATTATACAAAATTAAAATTATCCAAATTCTAAAATAAAAATTTTAAAATACAAATTTTAAAAGATACCAGTAAAAATAATCTATAACCTGCCTCCAAAGATCAAATTGCTTTGGTTAATTACTATCACCATAAATTTCTCACAAGACATAAGACAACCAAAATTTCTTATAGAATAGCATCTTTTTAAAAAAAGAATAAATAGAAATGAATTACTTGGTCATTTTGCAATAATATTCTAAAATCCATGTGGACATGTGTTGACAAAGTAAGGATAAAGGAAGAAATCACACACCCAAAGTAAGCACATGCACTGGCAATGAGCTGAATCCGACCAACCACAACCAACACATTTAGTTTCATTTATTGGCAAACCAATTTTTAACAGTTCAGGTAAGAAGTGGCTTAAATTGAATTGGTTAACTGTCAAAAGACTTCACAAAATTGTAATATAAACTGACTTTTGGATGAGACATGGGTGAGATTACAGTTCAGTTTTTCATGCAACACAGGACTTGTATTGCTATTTGTTTTCATAAGACAACAAACCTGTATCGATGAAACATAAAGTAATCAGGACCATTTGACACAAGAACAACAGTTGATTATTTGGATTTATAACAAATGCAGCTTTAGTGTGCACCCATGTCTTTATATGGTCCAATTTCTCTGACTTGACCTGTCTCTTTTCTGCAATGAAAGCGGGTGAGTTCCTTCCTCTCACCGTATGCATTTCTGAAGAGTAGTTGAAGTTCTTATTTAAGGCATATATACATTTTACTGAGTTAAACAAAATTAACCAGTCTTATCCACAACACTATAAAAATAAACAAAATGCTTGATGTTTGGCCACGCTTGCTGAGTCTTAATGTTGTAAATAACATTTAATTTGTCCTGGTAATGAAAAGAAGCTTAAATTTTAGCTCTATTTCATAAAAAATAAAAAATAAAAAATCTAGATTTCATAAAAAAATCTCAATTAAGGTTTCAAAAGGGGTCAGAAACTTAACACATTCATGCCACTTTTTACTACATTGAGAATTTAAATCACCTTCAGAACTAATACCAACAAAAGCTGCATGTTTTAAGCTTTTCATTAATCTGTTGTTTTTTTATTCTTCTTTTTTCATGTTAATACAAAAAAAAAACCTTTATCGTTTTAATGTGCTCAGCACATGGTACACGTAATGACTCATGACTTTTTAATGGAAGAACGCTTGAGTCATTAAGTAGCTTTTTCATCCATGAAAGACCAATTTAGCTTTTCAGATAAGAGGAAACAAGGGTCCCAAAACCCGTTAAAATGCACAATGTAATGACTCATAAGGTAAAGATGGGTTATGGTAGCCTGACCCATCTATATGAGGGATTGCCTGTGCATGAAGAATCTGCCTCAAAAATAAAATCCCACTGAAATAAAGTGGTTGTGTCCTGATTTAAATATTCAGTGATGTTGTGAACTACAGGGACAATGGATGTAATGCTATGGTCACTGTAATTAGGGTGCCCTGCCTGTCTGATACCCAGCATTCATAGCAACGGTGTAGCATGTGATGTGTCCATGTTCTTTCCTCTGTATCTCAATATGGCATTTTTAAGGCCAGATGAAAAATAATCAAAATCCAGTGACTGGTTGACAGTGGAAAAATGTTAAAAAGGAAGACTATGATATCACCATTGTCATCAGATTTCACCGTTTCCGTGACTAAAAGGTACAGTACATCTTTTTGTGTCTGATGGTCTGTGACTTCAAACAGACACCCAAAAGGAATAAGACTAAGTAAAGGAGGCCGCCCTGCCCATGGTGAAAGTCCGCTGTTAAATGGTTTTGAGAAACTCTCAGGGCGAAACTGCAGAAGTGTGCTCACCTCGCCGTGTTCTGACAAACTTCCATCTGTCACAATGTTTCAGCGAAGGAAGGGGTCCTTCAAAATAAGCAACAATACATTTTTAAAAACAGTTCAAAGACACTATATTTTATTTTAGCCTAGAACTTCCTCTTCTGTGGCAGCTCTGTAATTTGGGGCTTATTTTCATCTTTCCAGAAAGGAAGGCTCGACCACCCCGCCACCCCCCACCCCCCACCACCGGGCCTGAGAGGCTCATCATTAAACAGTGCATTAAGTGTGAGACCCGCCATCGGCTCAGCTACCGGCAGATAGACACCACCGAGACTCCCCCATGCCCCCCTCCCTCCCCAACTGCTGAAGTGACTTTCTGCTCAGGTGAGTGTGTCATTCTCCCAAGACATTACAGTCTTCTTATAGAGCCAAGCCTTCACCCGCCATTAAGCTCCCATCACCAGGTTTCTCCAGCCATATGCACTTTCTCAAACTGGGTTCTGACAGTACTTCAGGGGGGCCATCTTGGCTTTGTTGAAGAATATAATCTCAGAATCAACAAGTGTGGAACCTCTTGTCTTCTGAAATGATCTCCTGTCATCCCATGGTCTGTGCCTCATTGTGCAGAGTGTGTGTCCCTTCTCGCCTGGACAGTGAACCCTTTCCTCTCAGCTTGTTACTGGGCACAGGGAGACGCCCAGTGGATTACTGCTGCTGCATAGTTGAATACTTTGAATATGAATATGAATACTGCGCTACTTTTAAATCAGTGCAATGTTTTACCTTTCCTTTTCAAGATTAGCAAAAGGAAGATATATATTTTTATGATATTAACATCAGGAGCATCAGAAGGTCATATGTCCAATACCCTGCAGCACTAGGCTCAGTGTTCTGCATTGCAGAAAGGGTTTGCAGTAATGGATTTCTTCCTCCCACACCAGGGAAAAGTTCAAAGTGCTTTTCCCTGTGAATCAGAACAAGGGCCACTTCTCCTGTCTGGAGTCACCCTTGGGATCATTGGATTGTATCTGGGCTGTAGCACAAACCTGATTTGAGCTGGCAGTCCCCTGGGGCACTGCACAGTATATTCTACATGAGTTCCCTGCACTATCCCCAGGGGGTCTGTTTGAATTTATTGAATTTATTTGACTTTTTTTTCAGAAATCTCCCATGGTGCATACCTTACATGGATGCATGCTCTTCCTGGTCTTTTGTGAGTGAGTTGTAAAAGCTCCTGTACAGTAATCTCAGCTCTCATGGCTATAGCACCAGAGGAGCAGCTAGGAACACTCAGCCTGAGCTTCGGGACAGATCCCTATCCCCCCATGCCTAGAAGCCTGTGAGGATCTGAGAGGAGCTGGGTGACATCCAGTCGACACCGGCTCTGCTGACTGTGGTGTTAGTTTAAAATGATAACTATCCCACTATGTATTGTATACAACAATGAGAAATGCCTCAGGTCATTAGCAAATCAAACACATTGTACCCACATTAAACAACAGAGAAGTTTTTAGAAGCTCTCAAATTTGCATTTGTATAAAGGAAACATCTTTAAATATTTGTGATACGCATTGATATCCCAAATGGAATCTAAACCCTGTAATAATAATACTCAAAAACGAATCTATCTAAAAAAATAAAATAAAAAAAAAACACTGTCTAGCAGGCTATCCCAACTCAGCCACAGGTGGTTTGAATAATACTTGCCCATCAATAAATAAGAGGGGCATTATGGGGCTTTGACTCGCTTCTACATCACAGATGTGAATGTAAAACATTTTTTTTTTACAGTGCATGGCTATTTTTCTTTAAAAAACTTTTTTCAGAAAATGCAGTGGGACAGCTTAATTAGATTTCAGTTTTTCTTTACTATAGGACAAATGTGATGTATCAGATGTAGACAGGATTCTTGGCTTTAGAACGTGATTTAGTTCTTCTTACCCGTTTAAAAGATATCGTGCATTATTCCTCAGACAGGACCAGCATTGCTCGAATTATCATTGGAGCTATTGTTTTCTCATTAATCCACCTTGATTTTTGCAGTTCTTTTCCTTGCTGTAATATTTGTCAACAGCTGCAATGGGTTGTTCCTCACCACAGTAAATGTAACTGCTTTTTTTCTGTCTTTTTCGTGGGGCAGCAGTCACACCACAGGCAACGAGTCTGCCCTTCTCACCAGGGTGCTCAGAGGCAATTTTGATAAATGTCAGAAACACACTCAAACAGCAGATCTCTGCAGCTCCTAAATGAGAGCACTCAAAGAAAAATGACTCAAGGACCCTGTCTTCTTCTAATGGCCATGCACTTGGCACCCTTTCCGAGGTAGAAAAAAAGCAAAAAAAAGCAAAACAAAAAAAAAAAAAGGCAAGACTATACCAATTTCCCCAGAGTGGTGATTGTTGGCTTGGCGACCTGGGTGATGATGTCCTTCCAGTGTTGTCTGACATGGCCACTTGTCCGCACAGTCGCTGGAATCTCTCCCACAAGAGCAAAACTAGGCCTACATGTCCTTGAAAAAACACATTCATGGAGTAACAAATACACCACGAATGAGTAAGGACAGAATAAGGACCATTTTGCTGAACAGGTGAGACACTACAGTTTAGTATATTTACACTACAGTATATTTATGTTTCATTCTAAAGACAATAAGAAAATATAGTGCATGATATTAATATAAATACATTTTAAACTATATATATTTGAGTCAAGGGGCGGCACGGTGGTGCAGTGGGTCGCCTCACAAGAAAGTTGCAAGATGATCCTGGGGCTTCAAATCCCAGCCGAGGGCTTTCTGTGTGGAGTTTACATGTTCTCCCATGTCCATGTTGCTTTCCTCTGAGTGTGTGCCCTGTGATGAATTGGCAACCTGACTAAGTATGTCTTCCTGCCTCTCGGCCAATGCATGCTGGGATACGCTCCAGAATTTGATTATTGCAAGTACTGTTGCCTTAAGTAGTGACAAGTCTCCCTGCTCTTTCTCATCGTCTCATTTTTTTGTACGGATGATCTCATCCGATTGTCTATTTTCATCTTATTACTGTGTGTTAATGCTGCTGTTAGGAAGCTTTTCTCTGTCCCTCCCCATTGTGTGGCACTGTCTCCTCTGGCCAATCGAGTGACTAGGAAAAATGCGCAGGAGGCCCAGTCCCCTGGTGCGGTGACTCCATGGCTCATCTGGTGGGCAATGGAGCAGCAGCAGGGAGTGTCAGGAGCCTCAGTGTCAGCACACCAGCCTCAGCGCTCACAGATTTATGCAGGATGCCGCAGTGCTGGGCCAAAATGTGGGGTATGATCCTCAGAAAAACCCTTTCCTGAGTACCTTAGATTAAGCGAAAGGGGATGAGGGACTCTTAAACCTGGAATCCAATAGGATCCCTGGATAGCATTTTTAGCCTTCAAAAGCTTCATTCTTGCAAATGAAGGCTAGAGCTGGCCATCACAGGACCTGAGTCACCCTGTCACCTTAAAAAGTGTAGACCTTGAGGCCACAGTGTCTGTGCCTCTGGAGATTCTCTTTTTTCCTTCAAACTATTTTCCAGAGCTCACCTTGGTTACATTTTTAGGGGTCAGGGAGTAATTCTCTACTTTTATGTTCTTTGATTCCCTCTGGAAATGGCCCTTTTGAAGAACAGTACTTCTGGCAGTAAATGGTGCTATAAAAATTAACGATCAACTGATTGAGATTGATAACTTAAGGCATTCTGGGGCCTTGGAATTTAGGGAACAAAATAATCCTGGTATCCAATGTGACATAGGCACATTGTGTTGTGTTTTAGTTAAATGTCTGGCCTTGAGTAATCTTCTGTGATGCCATTGTCTGATCATTTTTAATTTGATAATTTTACATGTTTCTTATTTGTTCAAAGCAAGCTTGTGATGTATTGTTTTCAAGAATAAATGTGGTACTGAAAACATTTAGTGTTAAGCCATCAAAATGTGAATCGGTTGTATTTTTCAGCACCCAGAAATGAATTTGTTGCTGGAAAATGTTAGGCACTCTGTGGGTATTCTCTGCTGATGATGATGTTCAAGGAATACTGCCCATACAATGGCAACTATTCCAAATAGGGTAAGTTTTACAAATTGGCCACACATTGCATCACCTATATTTGCACACTAACTAATTAATTCCTTAGATGCACTCACCTGCAAGCCAGTTTACATTACTGTAATGATTTTACACTCTATAGATCACACAATACTACAGGAGAGAGCCAGACAATATTTTACACCATACAGATCACTTACAGTACTACAAGAAGCTAAAGTCTATTTTATACCCCACAGGCCATGTGCAATACTACAGGGCAGACAGGTAATATTTCACTCTCCACAGGTCACACAGAACTACAGGAGTTTCAGTGACTATTTTGCAGTCTAAAACATCACACAGTACTACAAGATAGCCGGTGACAAGTTTACTCCCTATTGCCCACCACTGAAAGATCACCGTTGACTGAAGGAGATGTAGCTGTGGGTGCTTGGTGTGTTGGAAGAAACTAATTTGTCAGTAAGCCAAGGAGTCCTGGTTGACCTAAACCCATGCTACTCCCAGGGGGAGGAGTCCTGCTGTGTCTGCCCGCCGTGGGCTGATCATAGCGGGATGACGCACACAGGGCTTAAGCCACATGTTAGTGCATTTACTGCCTCCCAAGACCAGGGCTGTTTCAATCTATGTGCCTTTTTGGACTTTAAAAGAGAGAGATGTTTCAATAAACTGTGAACAGTGGTTAACTGCTCTGTGGGTGTAGTCAAATTTCATTTGAAATAAAAAGTAGATAGACAGGGGTCAAGCACATTCCAGGAAATACAATTCCTGCAAAATTAATACTACTGTGAGTCCTAACTCCCTTCCACCGAGGAAAATTTCACACACCCTGTTTCTCTCCAAAGAAGATTATACTGTATGAGTATAATCATCATATCCTTTTCATAAAATACATTATGAACACATACAATATTTAACTAACTTTCATTTAATAATGAATAAGGTTACCTTGCTGCTATTAATAATAGCCTCATAATCATGTTTGAAATAAGACTCAAATTTTACCAAAATTGCAAATATTAATCCCTTTTTGATTGGTGAATAAAGATTTCAAATTCCATTTCATAGTTTTGAGAAATCATCAGTAAATGTAATTATACTCCAAATATCATTAGTAATAATGCAGCTTTTTTGTATAAGCTGACTAATCCACAGCTTTCTTAGCTCTATCCCCTACCTAGGGCATCAGATGCATACAAATATGACCTCCAAACTTTCAAATAATACAAAAGTATCAGCATTCAAAAACTTCTCCTGGAGGGACTGCAATGAACTGAAGAGCAAATAGCAGCAAACAGAACATTAACTTATGCAAGTAGTGAGATGGCTGAGCCTCAGGCAAAAGCAGTTTAATACCTTGATATTAAAAAAAAACACACACACATACACGAATGCGCATGCGCATACACATACACACACACTCACACACTTCCAGCCCATCTCAGTACTGCAGCAAGCCTGGATAGTAGTAAATCTACTAAACAGAAATGCGTTGATGGCAGCTGGTTGCATTACGATATAGGGGACCGCAGGGGCGTCTGCCAAATCACTCCAGGACGGTGGCAAAAGGCATCTCCTCTGATCACTGATTGAACGCAGGAACAAAAGAGCGGGGCCACATGGATCCCTGTATCGATAGCCTGCCGTGAAACGCAGAGGCAAGCAGGAACGGGGGCAAGCTGACAAGTTTATAAGCATATTTATGGAAGGCCGACAGGCCTCTGTGAAACATGTAAATTTTATGTAGCGTTAATTAGCCAGCCTTGCATCGTCGCGTGTGATTATGCTGCTCACACATTCTGTTGCATTTGCTGCTGCTGCTGCGGCTGCTGCTGCTGCTGCTTCTGTCCTTGCAAATTAGATTTTAATGAGCTTTCTTTCTCCACTTTCGCCTTCTAAATAGGGAGAGAAAGGGCACACAGACTGTAAAGTAAATAAACAGAATAGTCACAAGAAAATGAAACTGAAAATAAAACACAATATTACCGGGGGTAGTCATATATCGCTATATGGGTTCTCTTGTCTACTGTTAATAGGTTTAACTGTTTTACACAATTTTTTCATTTATGAGCCCAATGTTGCAGATAAATACTTTATTTTTTCCTTGTTATATAAGCCACTTCAGAATGAAAATCATGATTTTTCTTACATTAAAAAAATGAAATTCTCTTTCTTGCTGCTCAGGGTCTGAGGAACCTACTTGGTTTCCAATGGCAACCACCTCCATCAGTCAGCATGGTAACGCCATGTCAACAGGGTGCAGCTAAATTTAACCTCAGAAAAACAGAGACCTGAGCAGGTGCTCTTCATCAAACAGTGAAAGGAAACGTTGCACAGCCTCTTGGTCAGTCAACAACTTAGACTACTTTTTAAAGAGTTGCTTCCTATTCACACTCTCACAAACACACACACACACATACACACACATACTTATGTTCACACTCAGTATATGACTGGTAGAGCATTACAATTCAGAAAAATATGATTTGGCCACCCATAATACCAGAGAAAGCAAGTTTACCACTACTCTTAAACAGCAGCATAACTGGAGAATTGCACGCTTCAGACAGCTCAAACGAGGACCAGTTTCACTGAGAAAATTAATCTACTTAGAACACAGCTGAAATTATTATGCTCACCCTGCAATCATTTCTCTTTGAAATACTAGCAACGAACAGGGCTTGCATTCATTTTTTGCATGATGCAACTGTTGGACTCTCTGATAATTTCCATCAAAGCATCCAAATGTGAGGACTGTTTTTAAGACTAACACTGATTCAGGGCTACCATGTTTTTTGTTTTTTTTTTGTTTCTTTTTTTTGTTAAAAGAATATCTTCACAGACAGTGATTGTAAAATAATCTGTGCAGCCTCAGGATAGACCCACCTGTTGCAGGGAAAAGGTTGGAACAAAAATCTGGTCTCGCACATGCAAAATGTGAAAGCAACCTACCAATTACTCACTTATGTCACTAAAATGGGATATTCGTTTATCATCTAGATTTTTCTATGCACAAGCATATGCAAGAGTGACAGTGCAGTGTAATCATTGGTGAACTGGGCATGCAACCTAAAGGTCTGGTTCCCAGGTAATGCACTCCCATTTTACCTTTAAGCAAGGTACTTAATATAATTAATACAGTATATATTCACCGCTGTATATATTGCATTATGATTGTTTTGTTGTTGTCATTCAATTTCTTGAATAAGATTAGATAAAAAAATAAGACGAATTACCTTTTTATAATTACTGACTGCTTTGTTATCAATTAAACAAGTAAAACTGAGAAAAGATGAAAACAACCTGACATCCTGCAAAAACAGTCATCCTCTGCTCTCGGAGTCAGATGGTGAGGAGTTTATAATGCCTGCTGGCTGTTTGTTTTTGATCATGAACGCATGTCTCCCTGGATTTCAGGCAAATGCGACAGAGATTGGCCTTGATTCAAAACACAGGATAAGTATTCCCTTGTGAAAGGTACAAACAGAATTAAGACACGAATACAAAATAGGTTATGCATTTTTCTGTACAAGAAAATGTATTACATTTATTACCATGTTTAAGTTTGCTTCTGGCGGTTTTGGCTGTCATTAAACATGGTTATAAATAGATTTCCACTAACTTCCATTAAAACTTGGTTCTTGAGGAGCAGAACTGAAGAACATGGTTACTGTAGTAATGCCACTCTAAAGAGTCCCCAGCCCAACTATACCTCTCTTCACCAACAGAAGGTCACTGATTAGGATGATTGACTGAACAAACTCAATAGTGTCATTGTTTGCTTTCAGATAAAATGTGAGTTACGTGTAGCTTTCTGTATTTTTCAGGAATGATGGAAATCACTTGCAAAGTGAACATGGCTGGGGAGTAAAGTGTGTGTGATCAAGCATGTAATTGGATCAATGAGGTAAAAAGAATTGGCCTATATTTCAATATCATTTGCTTGTCAATAACAAGAAAAGCACTGCATACAGGGGGTCTGAAGGAGCTGGTGTGAATTGAAGATGGTGTACAAGGACAATATCGCTCATGTGATTCATTTTCACAGAGGAGTGACACAGAAGACTGAAAACTGGGATGTTTGACTTTTACTGCATATTCTTACCATTATCATTTTTATTACAATTCTCTCTTATAAATAACCATTCACATGGTGAGTCAGTTCTTCCTAGAAGCTTATTATTTTTAATGATGGATTCAAGGGAGAGATGAGTGACCTGGGCTATAGGCAGAGACTCTGTGATAGAGTCACCTACAGCCAGCCAGAGAACTGTTAAAATGTTCAGAAATTTCCACAACATGATGGAAGAAAAACACCACAGGTCTCTGACTTCTCCCAGTCAAACACACCACTGCACACTTAATTTCAGAGATTTCACAAAAACATTTACACAGTGGAACATCAGCATCCAGATAGAGACAACATATAGTACGTATAGAGAGAAGCAGTTCATGCTAATGCTGTTCTGTGTCAACATCCATCCAGTTCCTTACTCAACTTCAACGGAGAGTGAAGATCCTGCACCATCTAAATGGCCATCGACTCCACGGCATAACTCATGTTCTTTCCTTTTGTGTTCTAATTCCTCTTCTGGTGAGTTTTCTTGTTCTTACATTTCTTCATCTTCTTAATAATAATAATAATAATAATAAAGACACAAATAATAAAAATAAGGATAGAAGAAGAAGAAACAGTACTAGCAGTACTACTATACGTATTCATTATTCATAATCTGTATTGTTTTGTATTTTTAGAAACGTGCACATGAAAGCAGGATATAAGCATATGAAGCAGAGAGATCTGTGGGCCTATTTGTGAAGCAGACAGCTGTAGAGCATTTGTGTAGCAGAGAGAGAGAGGGGTGGGGTATGCTGAAGCAGAGTGCTGTCAGTATACGCTTTTCTGTGGGAGGGATGGGTACGGGGTGGAACTGATGGGAATGCGGGCTTGGATGGGAGCACACAGAACTAGTACCAAATGAAGCATCTGACAGCTTCATCGTTGGCTGGACATGGTTGAAGCGCGAGATTGTTTTTCCCCTTTTTTATTTTGTTATGTTTAGTATTTATGCACAGCAACAATTCTCAACAGACTGCTATTGTATAGCGATACATGTTTCTTCAAGATTATGAGTTTTGTCCATCCTGGGAGTGGATGACTGGAAGCCCTGCAAAGTGTACAAATCTCTGTATGTACTGTATTACCGCTCCTTAAGACACTATCATTAGCAAAGAGATTGATAATTGATGCAATTAAGTGATTCTAGAGAGAATAAAATTAGCCTAATATCATTCAGGGATGCAAGCCCATTCCTGCTTTTTACATTCATACAGATTGTGGTATAATTAACCAGAATTTCTATCTATTATCTAGAGCATGTCATTAATGTAGTAATATGACAAGGTCATGTTAACATCACATCTGTATTATACAGCTTTCGGATAAATTACATTCATCATAAACATAAACAAAACAAGATGTGAAAGTAATGAGAGAGAATAGTTTAACCAGTTCAGCTTCATATCCAAATGCACATCTCTGTAGCTCTTCCCTGCCTTTTCCAATTAGTTTAATTAAGATTCAGGCAAATGGAGAGGAGAAGAGAAAAAGCGAGAGAGAGAGAAGACAGGAGAGGAGAGATTGATTTATAGAGTAAAATGACACATTAGAAAACGCACTGCTCCAGTGAGTTGTAATTTAGCTGTCCAGGAGGACCTGCTATGTAATAGTCAGCTATTAATATTTGCATTAATTTTGGCAGCTAGATAAACAAGACAGTGTGGACAGAGGCTGTGCCCACACAGGAAAATCTGTCATGTATATTTTAGTATCGTTAATCTGCCATGCATACTTTATCATTACTAATGTGGCGATAATTAAAAATGAAATACCTGAAGCGGCAGAACAAACCGCTTCGCTCATTTGAATTATGGAGCTCCTGATGCCGAAACGTTCATTCATTCCATTTTACTCAGTCTTTTTCCGTACTATTCAATTTTACAGTTTTCTGGAAGTTGTTGAAAGACGTTTCTGACAAGAATCCTGCATGAAGCAAACCCTTGTACCCTCTGCCAAATGGCAATCATATGATTTGTTCTGGACAGCACTTAGAGTACTTACAGTAAACTTTATCATTTACATCATCAAGCTATATCTGTTATCGCAGAAGTGATGTACATTTTGTAACTTCATGGATGCTTTTGTCTCACAAAAAAAAAATAAAAAATGAAAAACAAGAAAAAATTGCAAATTGTTTATTGGAAACAATTTAATTTAACAGATACATTTTTGTAGAGTAATACATCCCTATATGTGCTCAGAGGTCATGTTATTTAGTTATAGAATACAATAGTTCCTAAATGGTTGAAATACCAAAAAAGTATTAAGAATATAAAATAGGAATAAATTAACCCTATCCAATTTGTTCAATTAATAGTTTTAGGCAAATCATGGCTGCAACATATTGCATGTGAATTTACATGGATGTGAATGAGAACCTCACCTTTAAATGAACTCATACCAAACGTGCATATAACTGTTCATAGATTAAGCTATACTTTCAGTGTGCCAAATTGAAATATAGCTGTTCTCCCAATTTTTCTTTGTTTCCGCTGTAATGCGTCTTTGTGACAGTGTCTCTGTAAAAACCATAATAGAAATACAATTGAATTGAATTGAATTGGTCTTTATAATTAATTACAAGAGAACTGCACTGCTGTATGTTTTGTACTAATTTCCAATGTTGTAGAAAAAGAGAAAACTCTCTTATGAACCACTGCACCAGTGCGCATGAAATCACATGGATCACCCATGGAAAGTCCTTTATGGAATGTTTTTAATGCAAGATCACAGTGGGTGAGCCTTATGGCTGGTAGACTGCATAGGATTACAAATATATTTCAAATGGCATAAATCTTGCAAAATGTTTTGAATTACATGAAACATTGCATTTTTAGTGTTCAAGGAAAGACGTACTCAGCAAATTTTATTTAGAGTAGGTCACATTGCTTTGACAGCCATGATAGATTATGAACAGATTACAAATCAAGGCATGAAGCTTATCACAAAAAATGTCCCTTATGAAAAAATCAAATTCATGCTTGGCAACATCCTTTCAGTTATCTGCAGTCTATTCATCTTTCTTTCTGTTTGTGCTGTCATTTCATGTGTAAATTACACAATTTAGATGAAACAGTTAGGTTAATATAAGCTCATGAAATATGTGTAGAATTATGAATAAGCCTGAAACCATTGAAACCAAATTGTACTTTTGGCACATTTCATCATATACTATTTTTTTTTTTTTTGTAAATGCTTGTATATGTATTCTTCTGGAAGCATAAGCACTTCTCTGTGATGGTGCAGTTGGTAAGACACTAAGTGCAGTCCAAAATACCTACTAAATGATCCCCTATAATTTTTTGACTTTTTAAAATGTAAGGTTGGGCTTACAATGCTTCTCCCATCATTTCTATTCGTTAATGTCGTAATTTTTTATTATTATTATTATTACAAATGTTTTATTATGCAGCATCATTTAAATTAAAATGAAATACCTGAATTTACACTGGTGCAATAATGAGACATTAAGTTCAGATTCACAAGATCGCAAAACGTTTGAAAAAGTATTTAAACATGAATGCAGTTACCTGCTGTGAAGGAGTAACGTTGAAAAAATATGTATATATATATCGCTCTTGAGACACTTCCCCCAAGACAAGGACAGCCACCAAAGCAATGTGTGATTAGAGTTAGCGATTGAGAGCTGAGAGCTGTTAGCCCCAGCATTTAGCTTCCTGGTCTCACACCTCTGCACTTCTGATACGTTTCTCGAATGTTGATCTGCATGCCTCAGCTCCTCCGAAACCCACTCTTCTCATCCTCACCCTGCTCACAACGCTGCTCTTTCTGGCTCCTTCCGTCTCCTGTCTGAGCCCCCCGGTCTCCTCCTGGAGCCATGGGGAGCTGTCAGAGACAGAAATACCAGGAAGGGGGGGGGGCGGGGGGGGGGCGGGGGGTGAGAGAGTGGGACGGGGGAGAGGAGGGGGAGAACGTGCAATCCCAAATGTGCCAGGAAAGATGGGCGGGGTCAGACAGCAGCTAGTTTTGAGTCTTTAATCTCGGCACATGTTTCTGTCTGTGGCATATATTATAGACTTTAAAAAATGCGAAAATGGGAGGTAAACCATCTAATGCCCAGAAGAAAAAGAAACCATTTATATGCCCATTCTTTTATAGGAGTCAAGCCTTCAGACATTATAACTGTATCGAGAAGAAAAAGATTAGTTCCCAAACAAAAAAAATGTCTATACACAGTGAAATGTCCAGTGTTAAATCAACACTCCCAATGTCATCTGTTAAGAGTTGAATAAACACTGGACACTTTACTGTACAGAGCTCTGGACTCCATGGTGGGCTCACACACATTCAATGTTTTTGTTAATTTTTTGTAGTCAAATGTCAGTGTGACTTTACTCTTTTCTGCTGCTCCCTCATCTTTTTTGTCACTCTTTGCAAAGGATTAACACATGAATTTATAAAATGAATGAATCACCTTGCATGCAGGGCCCTTCTTATCCAAATAGTAATATACAAACACAATTACCAGTATTGTATATTTCATTAAAGATCACATTACTGTTCATCAGCCAGTGTAATGAGGACCTTGTAGGGGGTGTTGGTGCATGATGAGAAGCTGTTTCCAGCCAACTGAAACCCTCCCCTGATCCCATCCCTGGGAAACTCAAGAGCCCTGCCATGTTGCAGGTGATGGGGTGCCAAGCAAAATTTAAAATGCTATTTTACCATACATTTTTTCCCCATCAATATAGTGAATCACTTTCATATCAACGTTTTGAATAGAAAATCAATATATTATCCATCATCAATGAAAGAATTCAGTTCCCAGGGTAATATTATTAGTAGTTCCCAAAGTAACAGTAAAACACATCTGAAACGCCTCTACAAAAGATCACACACACCAGTGTGCATAAGTACATTAACATTTAAACTACACCATGTGCTGTACAAGCAAGACACAGCTTGCCCATAATTTTGGATGAAATGTTGAATGTCAGGTGTCCACATATTTTTGGCCATGTAATGTAGCTACAATGCTTATCCTCTCATTGATTCGATCCTTTCATTTTCATATCAATATTTGTGTATAACTGTTACATCTGTTCATATGCTGAACTAAATATATTGGGATGTTTTTGTTGTTATTTTACAGGCACCATCAAATAAAATTGTCTTTTGTGGTCTACTGTTATCCTCCACATCTGCACAATAACAAGAGAGCAAGAAATGTAGATGTCGTCATGAACTAACCCGTCCCTTTCTTCGCCTCAGTCTCTGAATAATGCTCCAGAGGCAGAGCTCATTTAAATGAGTTTCATGTGTATAAACATACAAACATGTTCTAATATTTAGCTAAATGTTTCATGTATTTAGCTAAATGTTTAATACATTTAGTAAATGTTTTATTCATTTCCCTAAATATTTAGCTAAATGTTCAATACATTTACTTAATTATTTAGCTAAATATTTTGATCATGCATTCATCTATATGAATGTGCCTTTGGCTAAATGTTAAAAACCACAAAATCATAACACTTTTAATTTATATAGTTGACCATAGGTGGCACTGGCATAGTCTGGATTTGATATCCATCTGTGCACTAGAACTGTGTTTTAACAGGTCAGCTTCACAAATTAAGTCATGTTAACCACACTAAGCTCCTCTCCAGGCTTCCTCTTATCACATTACCTGCATGATAGATGTCCCTAGAGTCCTAGAGGTAAAGGATTAATTTGTCTGCAGTGCTCCAGACTACTTTGAACTTTTGCTTTAAATTATCTTTCAAGGCTCCATCGTTCACCTCTTTTTTCCTCCATCTGTCCCTTAATTCTTCTTTTCATGTCTATCATTCCTATCCTCTTCCTTTCTCTTTCCCTCTTACTTGCATCTATTGCTTCCTATCGCTGTTGTACTATCAGAGATTTGACACAGTTCAGGGATACACTTCTATCATAGAAGTGCATTAAATATCGAAAAATGACATTTATCTGCCCAAATGATGATTTCTCAGGGTTCAGCAAAAGGATTATTATTTCTTCAGAAGGATTTTATATGCAGTTTTGAGCAGAGAGATGTGTGACAGAGGACACACAGAAGTCTTGCCTGGATGTGTTTGAGTCAGCTGGAATCATCAACGTAATGATGCAGCCAACATGTCCGTCACTTTCCTCCCACTGCAGACTAACATCTGCAAAGTCTCACCTGTGTTCTTTCAATCTCCTGCAGCAATTTCTACTTCAATCTACATTCATGCAGCAGTAATGTGAGAAACATGGAATAGCAGCTCCATCTTGGCTTACTTCAGTATTTGCAATTAAAAGTTACCCAGCACGGAGGCTTGAAATAATTCATGGTCGTAGGGTATATGCACTGATAGCAGTTAAAAGGTCATCAGTTTTTCCCTCCAGTCCTGAGGGCCCAGAAAAAAAATGAATCAGACAGATGTTAATCTTATCTTATTTTTAAACATATTGTACTGCAAGGCAAACACATTTATAGTTTATAGTATGTGAGAGAGGGACAAAGGGTAAATTCCCTACTCTCTCTATTTTATACTCAAACAGTGTCACTAAATTTACTGTCAGTGAGCCTTAAACCATGAATCAATTAATTGAAAAATTAAACAGAATTTTAATTAAGAGTTAGATTCGGTGTATGGTGAAATTTGCATAAATGCGCCAAACACCACAGCTAACTATTAAAGCTTGAGGGGATGCTAAAACTTCAACATATGAGGTTCCCATACAGTCTCTTCAGTGTGGAAGATCTAAGAACGTTCTAGAATGTGTTCTGTTTGATGCCTGTGGCTCATGATAGATTCTTTTTTTTTTTCCCGTCTTGTTTTCCTTGGTCTAAGGAAGCTAATATTAAACTGACACATATTGCATCTCCACTGACTGATTGCTTTGGGTGTATCAGAAATCATTTAAACGACAGAAGCAAAGGTCATCTCACCTGCATGTCCCTGGAGCTGAGGATGATGTTTAGAGCCGCTGTTTTGTTTGCCAGCGTCTTGAGCCTTTGTCATGAGCAGTAAATCCATCTCGGGCTTGTTTATTAACAACACTATGGGCAGCTCAATACGTCTCCCAGCAGAGGTGGCTCTGTCAACATTAATAAAGCCTCACAATATGAAGCGCGATTAATTCAAACGTGGCCACTCTACACGTTGTCAGATATGAATAATGGTTTGCATAACAAATCATTTTGAC